>NC_142671.1:7291817-7521817 GCF_964200805.1 Pocillopora damicornis
TATGTTGCAGATCGGCCGGTTCGTTTTGTACCACGTGCTCTCCTACATCTAAATGAAGTTCAAAGTCTGAAAATTTTGCAAACGTTTTTGTGCATCCAGGCTCGGGACAAACAAAAACAGTTGCGCTTTTAGGCTTGGTTTTCGTCTCTGGTTTAAAGACTCGAGACACGCTTATGGGGAAAAATGGTTCCTTCGTAATGAGCGACGGTGATTTTTGTGGTTTCACTAAATCGCCAGACACGAATGCCTTCACCCTCGAAAGAGAAGTTGTGAAATTTGCTAAAGCCTTCTAATTTTTTAACCTCAGCGTTCTTGTTTGATTCATCAACAGAGCCTACGGCTGCAGTTGTCCCTTTCACCAGCCGATCTTTTCGCGCCGTGTGCATATCATTAGCCGTAACGATATCATGACCTTCGTTGCAAAATGTTCTTATAGCAGCTTTCATTGGACACAAAATACGATCACAAATGTCTTTGCCGTGTTGCGGCTTAGAATGATCAAAGCGTTTGGCCAAAATTCCAGTGCGTTCTCCGATGCTTGGTAGAGCTGTGATGAGAGAGTTGTTATGGTAACAACCCGCTTCATCTGAACGTAAATACACTTGAGAAATTGAGGGATGGGTGGACTTGAACTTGACAAGCAGATCTTCTAGAATGGAAGCGACTGAATACCAGTCTTGTGTACAGGAATCGAACAGATGAGCATACGATTGCACCAATACTTCTTTGCTGTTCTCGTCTTTAAAGATGACACTGCTTATGTGCCAACTTAATCCACGTTTACCAAACCACTCTGACTGTTTCTCTCTAAACTTCATTTGCTGAAATTTCATTGCCCAGTCCATTACAACGATTGCCTCAGAGGTGTTTAAGTTCTGTAAGAGGTCTTGTTTTGCCTTTTCTTGATTGCATGACCTAAGAATGTGTACTTTCCAGTCAAGGATGTTTTGTTTTGCTCTCACAAAATCGTACAAGATACCTTCTTGGTGATCTCTGCTGTAAAATGCAATGTCCACGTTTCTTTTTTTGGTCTTCCATTTCCCGCAGTAGGTTCTTTAAGGATTCACAATTGCTACACACAGCATCGTGGACATGATTGCATTCAAATTTAAAAGCATCACCACTAATATCACCAAGAGCAAAATTACAGTTGTGTTCTGGGCATGTACTCTGCTGGCCGTCTCTGCAGTCGACAGGATACTCTGTTTTTAAGTACCGTTTGCATCCCCTAAGGGTTGTCGTGCTTTGCGTACACCATTTGGACTCAGCATCCAATGAATTCAGTTCATCTATTACTTTCTCTAGAGTCTCAAATGCAGCTACACCATCAGTAGCGATATTGTCCAAGCCTTGAAGTGACCTTCTCTGGCATGCCTCCCTTACCTCAAGAATCTTAGAAAGAGTTCGGGTGCTGAGGGGTAAGAACGCCTCCTCTTCACAGTACTGTAAATACTGGTTAATCGTGGTAGTTCAAGTTACGGTGCGCACGATGTTAGGCATGGCTAGTTTCTCTCCCGTTCCTAGTTTCATTTCTCTTGTACCATAAGCCACGTCTTGATAGATGTAAGGCCCATTAAAATCGACGAAATGATCGACGTTTGCCACTAGAAGGCGAATTCGATGTTAGACTGTTTTTTCCTGTGGAATTCCAGGTCCTTTTTCTTTAGCATGTTTCCTGGCTTGTTTTATTTGCCAGCGCGTGACGGGCTCATTTGGTTCGTGACATTTCATAAGTTTTTTTGTAGGGAATCTGTAGGCATACAGACTTAAAATCTGTAATTTGACGCTTTCACTAGGTGCATCTCTATATGCCGTCATCAGCGCAGATAGTTCTTCACTAAGATCGTCTTCTGAAGCTCTTGCACTCGATTTGGATAGCACCTAAAATAAATCCCCTTTTGCGTTCGGGGCTACCACCTCACAAACCAGAAGACAACCTTGAAGAGCTTTTTCCTGGCTTTTCTGGCGATCGAGTTCGGTAATATTTTCCCATGATGTCTTTAGGCGAGATGTCAAGGGGGAGAAGTTGTCTGCAGACGAACTCGACATTGCTAATTTTGACATTGCCGTGTTGTACATATGAAGAATTTCAACATCTCGAGGAGTGATAAAGGGCTCTTCTTCGTCGGAGCTACCACTGCCTTGTACACCCTTTGCACCTAGGGTCCAGGCTGGATCTTTAGGACTTGTGACGATTGTCTTAGGCGTTGCTGCAAAACCTGGACTCGGCTCAGCGTAGTGTATCATCGTCATCATCATTATATTTTTATTTGCCTTATTTACACAATACTAAAAAATTTATTTACAGCGGTTGTAGCTAGCTAGAAGGCGAGGGGACCCAGGAAGCCACCGAGCTTATGGGAGAGCCATATAGTCTTAAGAGGCTCTCTGTCACAAACAAATTATTTTTAATTTTTATTTATTAATGTTGCCTAGCCTTGTAATCAAATTAAACCTTCATTTATTACTCACAGAAAAGATAAAGTGAACATATAATAAATTTTGTGTACTGTCATGAAACACCTATAGGGTCTCAGCCCGTACTTACTCAGAAAAGATATCTCTACAATTTAAGTATACCTTAACTTGTACGTTTTTTTAGTAGCATGTGTTTTTGTACAATCCTCTTTAGCAGCAAACAGTGTAGAATTCTTATCTGCTTTATGTTTTTTACGACAGGGTCAACATATAGCTAATGGAAAGATAAAAAAAAAAGTAATCAAAAATACCCTATAAGACAAGCACTGTAAAATAAGAAAATTTTTTATGACAAAGAAATCTTCCAAAAGTTGTATGTTTTATTCTTACAGGAGCCTATCGGCACAGATATGTCAAACAACCGAAACACCTCCTTGGCCATGGCAGGGTTGATCACGTCACGACTTTTTACGCTGGTAGGTGGTCCTTTGTGCCCTGGATACTGACACAGCTTTGAAGGCCTCCAGTACTTGCCCGTACCATAGCGATGGCGAGCACAAACGGTCGAGGCCAGCCCCTTACAGGATGACCTCGTATTTTTTCTGGTTTTCACGCAAAAAAAAAACAATTTTTTAGATGTGTAGTCACATCATCTCGACATTCATACAGAAACATCGTCTCCGTGCGACCACGTGAGGATCCGCAGTCCAGGAGACCCTCTTTTGACAAAGAACAGGCATCTACCATGATTACCTGGTTGTTTCTATTTTTACGTCCGCTGACCCCTGTAAGTGCTGACCCGTAACGTCCGTTGGAATGTAACGAAACAAATGTAGCCCACCAAAGAACTAAATGGACACTCTCTGAGGCTAATTTTCGCCTGAATTCATCATCATTCATGGCAATAATATAAAAATGTTTCACTTCAGGATTTCTGGCGGCGGAAGAGTTTTTTTTTTAACTTATATTTTACCCTTTTGCTTGGATTCCGCCGTAGTTTGGAGAAATGAGTGCTGTCACGCGATAACATTTCCAAGATTCAATTCACCTCAGCAGATGGTAAATGATTTTCTTTTTTTACCTATTTTTCATCTTCCTTTCTCTTTTAATACCATACCATTCTGTTCAGGATGGTATTTAAGCGTCTAGCAAGGTTTAAAGTGACATTTACCACGCTGTCCATAGACGTCTTGGCAACAGAGAAGTGATTCGCCGGAGTAGCAACGTAATAGTAAACACTTCAACTTTGAACGCTTCGTGCAAGGTCAATATACTTTGGCCGAAAAATATTTTTCCAGAAACGCAATGTATATCCTTCTAATGTCTGATTCATCACTGTGATTGCTTTCAACAGCGTTGGATTTTGTAGAAATAATTATTTTCAAATCATCTCCAACGCTTCATCTAATTTGATATGCAATATTTGAAAATTAATTTTTCATTCGCTTCTACAGTTTTTCGATGTTTATCGAATGATATTGCATTAAAAGGCCTTTTTCTTCATAACTGCGTAGTTTTCTCATTATTTTGTGTTGCGATAGAGATTTTTGAACCGGTTTTTGAAAGGGCATATTTTGGGACAGATTTTGCAGCCATCAGACGTAACAAGTTCGCGGCTCGATATTTTTGGTTTAAAGTTAAACTGAAGCAAAAGAAATTAATTTTTAAATAGTACTAGGTAACCTCCACTTGGAAGATAAAAATCGGCCCATTTTAATTTTTAACCAGAAATCATCGGTCGTTTCTTAGGCGCAGGGCCTCTTAAGTTTCGAGTGGTCATCGCTCGCTTTTCAGTTGTTTATCCCTTTTATTTCATTTCCCTGGATTTACATGTTTCGTGCCGTCGAAAGCAACTCCCTACTCATCCTTGCTCCGATCACTCTTATTTCGGCAACCGATCTCTGAATCGTGGAATTTTGGAAAAGGGCTATTAATTTTTGTAATAAATTCTTAATCCGCCAAACAATACTTAAGCAGTAACGGGCTGACATTGAGGCACTCTGAAACGAAAGGAACGGCATAATGAAATAAGAATTAGTTTTCAGCATTTATAACTCGGAGTGCATTTCGAATTATTCTTGCCAGATCTTTTTAAATAGAAATAAGAGAGATGGTAAGTTTTGAGCTTGGTAAAGAAAGAGAAAGATGTTTTTTGTCATGTCACGAGCATGGGACAAAGAAAAAAATCTGTGTCTCCACGAGGAATCGAACCTCAGACCTTCGGATTCCGCGTTCCGATGCTCTACCACTGAGCCACAGAGACTTCACGGCTGGGATCAGCAATGTCGATGGCGTAATGTTTGTAGATAGAAATAAGAGACTGAGAGATAGTAAGTTTTGAGCTCGGTAAATAAATAAAAAAAGATGTTTTTCAGACATTGCGGATCGTAGCGGTATGCAGGACGAGTGTGATATAAGCTTCGTAATAGAATCGCTTGACATTTCTAAACAAACATCTGATATTCTTAAGTAGTTGGATACAACCTTTCGATGGAAATTCTGTGAAAATCTGACTGCCGTATATTTAGTCAGAATTAAAATTAGTCTGCTTAAACCTTTATGTTTTTACTAAGTTATGCAACATAATAGGAAAGGAGTATTTTTCCAAGTGTGTTGTTACGGCTTTTCTCAGGGCTGGAAATCCTTGTATAACACCGTAGTTTGTATGATAAAATGATTTCTCACAACATTTAACGTCGAATGTAAAGTAGGTTGGATTATGTTTCGCAAACATATCAGTTTTGGGCTGCTTATTTGTTTTCGGTTTTAATCTTGTTTATCATCTTTTCATGCACAAAGATAGCTCAATACCCACATCGAATAAAATTTAAGGCTTGAAACCACATCGAGGCTTCGGTGTTTATTTACGGTCGAGCCCACAAAAAATTACGCTTTAGTCTTGTTTATTCTATACTTCAAGCAAACCACATATGCCCAGGTGATGATGAACTTCTTCCCAATGCCCAGTATTTTCTCTGGAAGTGACCTCCAACTTAAAGAGAATGGGAGATGCCAGAATTCCTAACAAGCTCCTTCAAGAGCTCCCTTTGAAAGGTCCTTTGCAACACAGGTGACCAGCTGCAGGCTCTTTGCTTGTAGAGAATGTAAGCATTCAGGATCAAGAAAAAAAGGTGGAAGAACTTTTTCTTCCACCACCTCATGGTGTGTCGCCTGAAGCAAGAATTGGCCACCATGCGATCACACCTGTCAACTGCCCCCATGAATTTGTTGTAGTCATGAATAATCTCAGGTTTAGTGATTGGGTGGCCAGTTCCAGGGTGATTTTGGCCTACTTCTACATCCACTACGGAATGAACTAATGACAGCATCTGGAAAACTCTGCGGCCCTTTAATTTAACTGCCAGCAAAGTTCCATTATTCATAACAAACGTGTTACCATTTTTTTTTCACTTGTGCCCTTGTAAATTCCTGGGGGATACCTTTCCTGTAGTGGGATGTTCCACAGGCCCCAGTGTTCTGCCTACAGTGCTCAGCAAATAAAGTAGGTAATGTATAGTAGTTGTCAACAAACAAACACCTACCCACATTCAAATAAGGTTGCATGAGCCTCATGACCAAGTTACATGTTTTACCTTTAGCACTGGGTGGACCAGTTACACCAGTGTAAATTTCAAACATACAACAATACCTATTACTTGAGTCACACAACTGGTATGACTTAACACCATGCTTATTTGGCTTGTCTAAATCGTACACTTTGAAGTGGACTTTTCCTCTGAAAGGAATCATTCCCTCATCAATGCGAATATTTTTTCCTGGCTTCCAGGCACCTGAAAAGTTCCCAGTGACAACACTGTATATAGTGCCAAGCTTGTTTAACCCTTCCTGTCCTTGAGGAATTTATCACTATGACACAAGTGAAAAAATGATGATATAAATTTGTTCTGTTGTCTCACGACAAAGTCGCTGGCTTTGATGTTTTCTAATTGTCGGCATCCACGCTTCCGGTATTTCGGCTCCGTTGTCCCTGTTTATGTTGTTAGGGTTAAGTCTTATGTGAATTGCCTCTTTCACTTTCCATGTGTACCAATGGTTGTCTCGGTCAATAAACTTTATTTCGTTCCACAGCGGCTTGTGTCCGGTTCCGTTAGTATGTTCTGAAACCGTGGAATTCTGAGTGCGTGCGAGTAGTATATCCCTGTAGTGTTCTTTCTATATCCATGTTTTCATCTAACTCGCTATCCTCACCGCCGAAAACTTCATCGATGGTTCCTTCATCAACAAATACAATATTGGCACCCATCTTTGTTTATCAGTGTTACCGGATTGTGACCAAAGGTAGGATGGGGATGTGGGGACTGGGACTCGGGCACGTAGGACTCGGGCACGTGAGACTCGGGCACGAGAGACTCGGGCACGTGAGACGCGGGCATGTGAGACTCGGGCACGTGAGACTCGGGCACGTGAGACTCGGGCATGCGAGACTCGGGCATGTGGGACGCGGGGACTCGGGAACGTGAGACTCGGAGACGTGGGACTCGGACACGTGGGACGCGGGGACTCGGGGACGCGTGGAGACTCGGGAACGTGATAAACAAACCCGATTTTTGCGCTGAATTTGTAAAGTATAATTTTCGGTGGTCTCAAGAAAGGTGGAATATGCTGGAGAGCTTGTTAGTAGTGGCCGATGATTTCTAGCGTCTATGGTTCGGCCGGATATTTTTACTTGCCTGCTTGACCGTAAGAACTCTGGGTAAAGAATGGTTTCTACGCAAGGGGTTTTAAACATCGTGGGCAGCTATGGAGGACTTTCTTGGTAAGTAATTGTATTTTCTTCCTTATTCTTTTTTAGCAGGGACAAGGCACAGATGTTACAGGATCGAGAAGAAAACATAGCTACTTACCAGGAAAGTCCTCCATGGCTGCCATGCCCACGATGTTTTTAACAGTTTCAAGACCCCCAGCGTTGAAAATTTTCCGTACCCAGAGTTCTCATGGTCAGATAAGCAAGCAAACATGTCCGGCCGAACCATGGACGCTGAAAACCATCGGCTACTACTAACAAGCTCTCCAGCATACAATAGCTTTCTCAAGACTACCGAAAATGACACTCTACAAATTCAGCCCAAATATCAGGTGTTGTTTGTTATCACGTCCCCGAGTCCCCGCGCCTCCGCGAGACCCCGAGTCCCACGTCTCCGAGTTCCACTTCTTCGAGTCCCACGTCTTCGAGTTCCATCGCTTCGAGTCCCGAGTCCCCGAGTCTCAAGTCCCGAGTCCTACGTCCCACGTCCACGAGTTCCACGTCCCACGTCCCACGTCCCCGAGTTCCACGTCCCAGTCTCCAAGTCCCCGTCCCACTTTAAGTCACAGCCGTGTTACCGTGCGACAAAGTACATTCCATGCTAATTAGTTATTTTATTCTACTCGGATCTTCGGAACTCTGTCGGATGCTTAAGAACGGTTTGCTGTAAGGAGCGACTAAGGGTATACAAAATAGAAAAATCCGATTTCCCCAAATTTTGCCAGAATAAAGCCCTTGGTAAATTATTTCTAAAAATATGTTTCGTTTTCCTTGGAGCTTTATTTATTTTTGGTGAATTTCTAATCACGCTAAAGTAGGCACTTCTACAGAGGCCCCCTTTTGTACACAGAGCGTTTTCTTGAAAAGGTTAGCAGCGCATAAGTCCTTTTAATTAAATACCGTGTTTTGTTTGACACTTAACTGTCGCTTTAAGAATGGACTACCTTTATATGACAAACGGCACAAGGCAACATTGTACTGAATATTAGATTGAAAAGAACTGCTAAAGCAATTTTAAATAATTTTACAAACTAAGTGAACCACAACAGCTATCGAACGACGCCACTACTGATTTCTGACGGTGCCTTTGTTACCTACATACAACTTATCAGTCACAGGAGCCCATTACTTTTAAGTAATGGGCTCCTTTCGTCCTCATTACAATTCACGAAACTGTGATACCATTGCGAATAGTATACGCTAATTCTAAATTGTGTCAACCATTTTTCTCTCTTGTGATCTATCAAGTTAAATATTTAGACAAAAAGGGCACATATATTTCTTACATCGCAAACAAGTAAAAAGTGTTAAAAAAAATTATAAGCAGGAAATTAAACTTAAGACAAAACAATGGATAGGAATGCGGCAACTGTCTCAGGTGAGTAGTTAGACTGGGGTGTCACAACCACTACACCCTTTTACAAGATCTCTTAACGCGGAAAGGTACGCTTTACGTCTTGGGTGAAATCCGTCTGTAGACACGCCAAAAAAGTCGCGATACTCTTTAGCATCGCTAAGCTGAGTGCTTTCATGCGGCCTTTTTTATTCAACTTGCACAGGTTCAGGCTGTCGTACGCAATAGGGTGTTGTAACTGGACTTGATCCAGCATAGCCTGACGATTTTCGTGGTATTCTTTTTCCTCCTGTGCCGCTTTGATATCTGAATTGCCAACCTCCACAGCGTGACGCAGTTTAGATGCCAAACTTGAAAAAAAAAGACTGCATCTGCTGTGTGGTTAGGAACTCTTCGCTCGAGAATAGCCTCGAACTATCTTCTTTTTTTTTTTTTTTTTTTCGCAAAACGAACATCTTTCACCATATGCTCAGGGTTTTGTTTGTGACCTGTTCGCTGCTCAATGTTGAATTTTTCTTCCAGGTACTTTTTTTGTGCTTCATTAAATCGTGCCGACTTCTTTGCGGTTTTTAACGCCCAACCCTCAGATAAGATGACACCATCCGTCTTCTGTGTTTCTCTTGGGGCAAATGCTCTTGCATTGCTGTCATCGTCCTTAAGAAGACTGTGGTATGTTATTTTGTCTTTGTCTAGCACGCAGTTCTTGCAGTGTCTTGTCTGACACTTCTGAGTTGGTGTGCCTCCCAGGAATTAATTGCTTGAGCTGCCTGGTTGTGTGTGTACAAAAAATCTTCCACTTCTTCAGGTGGAAGCTTTGACTCAGCCAAGCATTTTTCGATTGAGCAAAGGATATCACTAAGACTTTCACATTGTGAACACTTAAGATCATACACATGAGAACAGTGAGATCTTAGATCACCGTCCTAACTGTCGCTAAGGGCATATTCGCTGCAGTGGTCAGCTATAGGCGAGGACTCAGATACATGAACCTTTTCAAAAAGAGAAATTCATAGATTATTTGATTGTTTGACTATTAAAATGTCGATTTTTATCTATTTTACGCGAAATTTGTCTGGAGCGGACGCTGAGCTGAGCGGACGCATATTTCTCGCTCTGTGTTATTTTATTCTATTAAGTTTCTCTAATTATGACTGGTAAAGTATTTGCCAGTTATGCTTCTTTTTATAATTTAACAATATCTAACTATTTAGTTTTTAATTTTCTTTATATATTGTAAATAATGTTTGTTGATGATTGACCCGCCTCGAATAGCAAATTTGCTATCTGCGGGTCAACATAATCTAAATTATTTTGTAAGAAAAAGAAAAATAAAGTGTATAAAGTGTGTAAAGTGTAAGGCAAGTTAAGACAATAATTTGGATAGGATTATCTAATATAAGTAACGCCACTCTCCATACATGGTTATTCGAACGACATATTTATTCAACCTCGCCTTTGCGCGTGATTATACTGCGCCGCTATTATAAACAGTAATTCGTACCTTATAGTCAGCCTTTAATTAGATACTGCGTGCCTTCCTTGAAACGCATCTCCCATCCTTTAGCAGTCTCCCTATCAAGACCTTTCTTCTTAAGTTGATTCACCATTCCACACAGATCTTCGAAACCCTTTGCACCATCTGAAGCAATGTAATCGAGCCCTTGTACGGACGTTCTCAATGAAGCCGCACAGGCAGACAGGACTCTTAACATTGTCGCTGGGCTGAATGGGGTAAATTCTGTTTCCTCACAATAAGCTTGGTACTGCTTTAATAGCTTGTTAGGAATAATTGTTCTTATGACACTTGGAGTCTCTAGAATCTTGCCTGAAGAGAGGCGGAGGTATCGCTGCCCAAAGGGAACATCCTGGATCACGTGCGGCCTAGTTATGCAGGACAAAAAGTGATCTAGCTGTTTATCTTCCACTTGCATCCTCAGGCTTCTTGGCCGGGGTAGTAAAGTACCACGCCCATATTGAAGAGAGTGCTGTCTCGCCACTTTAAACCGGTACTGTGTGAGCCCTGGAATATAGTTCTGGATACGCTTAAACGTTGTCAGGTCTCCCATGATTGATAATATCTGACGCCTTGTTTCCCAGCTAGATGCGTCTCGGGAGGATTCGGCCAGTACCTTGAGATATTTTCGGTCTTCTTGTCGTTCACCGATATCTAGTTCCTTCTCGACGGAGCCACAATTTTTAACGGCCTCCCAGAGATAGCCCGCGTCTCCAGGTCCGATAAGGTTAGGACCAGCCACAATAACAAACTTGCCCTTGTACGCTCACTGGCTTCCTCCATTTGCTTTTTATATGGCTCGACTGTATCAGTATTGCATGCACGCAAGAAATTATTCAACATTACACGTCTTTTGACCTGACCACTTTTTGGTAGATCGTCACCACTAGAAGTTTCACTGCTGCTTGCTTGAGAGTCGGGTTGATACAGGCTAGTGTCTATGGTCGCGTAGTGTTTTGAATCGCCTAGTTAAGAGTTAGAAAGAGACACACTTTCACCTTCTATCGACAGGTGGTGGATTGAGACATTGGTTGGAGAGTTGGGCTGGTACGGGATACTGTCTTCTATCGCCAGGTGGTGCATTGAGTTGCAAACGTTTTCTACAACTTCTTCACTCGCTACATCTCTCTATATGCCTTACAAAGAGAAAAAGAACTGTGTTTAAAGATTAGAATGTGTAGATTTTCTATAAAAGTATATAGTATATAAGTATATTAGTATATAAGTAGGCTTTGTGTTATTGTTGTATCATATGATTCTTAATAAATTAATTTAAAAGTCAACTCGGACGAACTATATACCTGTGCTATATCTTCTGGTATCCCTTCTAACGGCCCTGCTACGTTAGGTTCTACCGGAGGCTTTAAAGCTTCTGCGGATTCTGAGCTGGGAAATGCTAATTGTGCGGCTTCTTTCAGCTTTCGTCCACATTTCTAGCAGATTTCTTTAGAAGGACATTGTCAACGTCACCACGTTCTTCCCGCATTATAAGGAGCTTTCCTAAGGAGATCAGTGACTATATCTTCAAATTCGTATCTTTGTCATTTTTCTTTGTATCTGCAAAAAATTATTGCAAGCACGTTTCCCGTCAAATGTATCTTTTTTATATGGCTACGGTCTTCAGATTATTTTTTTTTTCTTCGCGCTCTGAAAGTTGGTAGGGGTACAATCCTGGGTCTTACATTTATTTTTCTGTAGCCTTTACTAACAGACAAACCCGACAAATTTTTGAGGTAGGGCCACGGGTAAACACACGCACACGCGCATGTGAACCAACAAGAAGCAGCGCTTTCATTTGTTGATAGAGAAGCTTAGCATGTAATGAAGATATTCCTTTCTTCCCTGACACTAACGTCCCATGCGATGACCATCCAATGGGAGCGGTACAAATCCTCTTATTTGAACGCCATCTGATGCCAAATTTGTCCCTATGTCTCGGGAAAATGGTAAGTTCAAGATGACTTTCGTTTACCTCAAGAATGTCTTTGAAGATGAAACGCTCAATCACTACAAGCTCTTAGGTTAATGCTTTTTACCTATGAAATCTCCTCACATTGGACAGATGAAGCAGTTAATGTTAATTCGATTAGCATATCCTCATCTTTCCACCCTCGCCCACAGAAATAAATAGATAAATAAATAAATAGATAAATAAATAAATAGATAAATAAATAAATAGATAAATAAATAAATAGATAAATAGATAAATAAATAAATAGATAAATAGATAAATAGATAAATAGATAAATAGATAAATAGATAAATAAATAAAAAAATAAATAAATAAATAGATAAATAAATAGATAAATAAATAAATAGATAAATAAATAAATAATATCAGCTTTTGTAAAACGAACAAGGCTGTCACGCATGTCCGTTATCTTGGCTGGTTTTTTAGGCAATGTTTCCCCTTTGTTGACAGTCTTAATGAGCAGGGTAAGTTTTAGCCTTGTTTGATTTTGGAGGTTTTGAAGGTGTTTGCCTTTACTTTTGCCATAGCTTGACCTTAACATTTTAATTAAATGAACTCAATTAAATTTAAGTTATTGCATTTCGTGAATGTATCGAAAACATCGCCGTGTTTTTCATTGTTTACTGCCCTTTTTCAGTGTTCGCCTCGGAAGAGTTTTGGTTCTAAAATTGTGGTTCAGCATTAGGTTCATTTACACCTAGACGATGTGCAAACTTTGACTTAACAAAAAAAGGACTTTAAAGGTAAACTTATTGATCTTCAACGGTGCTTGATATATATGAACGAGATACCGAAAATTAAAATTTCCACGCTATACCGACTTTCTCAAGCGAAAATGTAGCGAGGCGACCAGTTTATGTTGGAAATACATACACACTGTTACTACATACCTGCCCGCGCCAATAATAACGTTGCATCAGAGTCTGACGTAGTGTCCCGAATGTTGAAATAACGCAAGTGCCCTTGCGTGGATTTAGTACACTTGGCAAGAAGTACAATTTTCACATCGCCAGAATTGGCGACACTTGAACCGCATGTTCCCCCAACAATCTGCCCATACTCGCACGCTGCCATTCAAAAGCGCCGTTCCGGTGGTCTTATTTTACTTCGTCAAACTTCGCTTTATGCTCAGTAAATAGACTATGTAAGGTTAAGAAAAGGAAATCTTCGCAGCCTCTTTAGAACACGGCTCTCTTCTCAATTTACGTGATCTTTGAGTAATTTAGATATTACGCCCTAACGTCCAAAAAATAAAGGAAAAAGTTTAACCTATTCATTGGCGTGAGGCGTTCGGCAATCTGCATTGAATATGCTGCCTGTGGACCATTAGGCAGGGAAACATCTCAAAGGTTAGAATATTTGTTAAACAATTCATAAACTCGTAGTTATGCCGTGTCTGTGTTGTAAACATACTTTAAAATTATGATTTCGTGGTAAACAAACATGAATTGCCTACTGACGAAACTGGGTAAAATTGCTAATTTTACTTTTCAAGTTGTCCTCCGTGGCTAATACTTGATTCCAAATTCAAATTTTCAAATTCAAAGCTCGTGTTAGAATTTCCGATCGATATGAAAGGTCAAAAGATCGCTCAAAATTGCTAAAGTGACCTGTTTTGAAAACGCTCTAAAAACTCGCTGTTTAATTTACCCTAGTTTTTTTTCGACCAATGTTTAGTCGAATTGATTATGTTTTCCTGGGGTGTAGTTTCGTGGAGCAAAGCGATGTACCAAGATGTTTTTTTTGTCCCTGAATTCAGCCAAAATTGGGCTGTTATAATCACTCTTAAAAGGGCACAACTTCAAAAAATTGGTCAAAAATTCATGTTTACGTCTTATTAAAATTTGACACCACCAGTCTTCGAAGGAAGTATAATTATTTGATCTACAGGGTTAGTCCTTTCAAGAAAAAGCTCTGTGTATAAAAGGGGGCTTCTGTGAAAGTGCCTACTTTGGCGTGATTTTAGTCGGCCTCCACAGGCAAAATTGAAAAAAAAAATCACAAAAAATAAATAACGCTCCAAAGAAAACGAAACCTATGTTTTTTAGAAATAGTTCACCAAGGGCTTTACTCTTGCAATAAAACAATAGGGACCTTAAGCAGTCAGGAAGGCAACGCTAAGGAAGACTTCGATTAAAAAATGAATTTCTGCCTTAAATTAGAATTTCAAAAGTGGCAACATTTGTTTACCGTCTCATACGGCGCTACACCTCAACTTCAGCATAACGTATTGCGTGGGGCGGCTAAGAAATGTACAAAGTTTTAAAACGTACGTGCTGAGCTATTATTCTGTCAATTAGATCTTTTCTTTTTCCATGTCCTCGTTGCCGTCGCCGTCGTGGTTTGCTTAAGGTCCCTAATGATGTTCGGAAACCCGGAATATTCCGGGACGAACACGTGCGCCCAGAATATTGCGGGAGCCGCACGATAAGGGCTAAACATCGAATCCAGCGATGCATCTTAAGAAAGCTTTCAAATCAATCTTGCTGATGAATAACCTTAAACCAATTCACCTAAGAGTGGCTTGCATCATGGACGGGCGGAGGAAGAGTCTTTATTCATTGAAAGCGGCCTTCTGCATCGAAAGCTGCAACTACGTAAAATAATGTTTACTCCTAGCTCGTGAGTGGGATACTGGTCTATCGCAAGCTACTCCCAGTATTACATCACGTTTTCTTCTACGGCACCAGATTGGACTCCTCGGCGGTGAGAGACACTGGGAGAGTCAAGCTTCTTGCTGAAATCTAACTTTATGATATTCATTTATCATCTTAAAAGGTGTGACGATAAGTTTTCGCGCCCAAAACTGGAGGACTGAATCTTCGCGGACGGAACAATAACAACTGGGGGAAATAACTCTGTAGAGGCGACTTGGCAGCGAGAACGGAAACTCGTCACGATTTCCTGGTACACGGAGATCTACTTCGAGCGAGCTTATACGGACGTCAAGGATAAGACAATCTTTGGTTCCACAGTACTTTATTCTAGGTCAGGCCAACAAGCGACATGACCTCTAGCATACTCTAGTTTGTAATCATCAAAGCTGTACAAGGTACTTGCTTAAGAAGTAACTGGTGCGATGTGCTATTGTTACACAAATCGCAATATTTGAATAAGGACACCAAGGAGCGGAAAAAAGTCTCTTTGAAGCTAAACAAAAACTACTTAAATATTCCATCTGTTTCTACGACGGAAAGAATCTCAAAATTAAAAAGACGGATGCAATAAACTCTAGGCCATTAAAGTAGGAAACCTAGGTGCGAATTTACAGTTCTAATATAGAAAACAATACCTATCTTAATTGCAGTAGCGCAGCTCAGGAAATAAATAAACGGAAAAGCAATTAAAAGTTTCTGCTTATTTACGCAAGATTGGTTTGGAAACCATTGCATGAAAAGAAATTAGATTTACGCGTTTAAACTCAGCTGCTATCTACCATGAAAACCAATGTTTCCAGAAAGACCATTAACACTTATATTTACCTAAAAAAAACCATGTAATAAATATATGTTATTTGCCGGCTGGGAGGTCCGTATGGTGAAAAACTGTGACCGAGGTCTTGAAAATACTGCCCGAGGCCGTAGGCCGAGGGCAGCATTTTCAAGACCGAGGTCACAGTTTTTCACCATACGGACCGACCCTTAGCCGGTAAATAACATATTTATTGTTTTTAAACTTGACGAAATTCTTTCCGAAAGAACCCGAATGATTTATGCCCGTAAATACGGCAAGATCTTCCATAAACTAAACAATTTTTGAGTGAGTAAATGGTAGTTAAAATAGAGGTGATGCAAATTTAAGAGAGATGCCTCAGCGAAACATTTTCATTTCCGTAACGATAAAGGTGATTTAAAAGGCTTCCAAACAAACTTTGAAATATTATTTTTACAAACATCTGTCACAATATGACACCTGTCAATTAGAGAGCGCGCAAGAAAAAAAAAAAGCGTAGGAACATTTGAAAACCAACAGAACTAGTTTGGCAAGGACTGTCACGACAATGTTTTCTTCAAAATCAGTTAATGATCTAACGGAAAGTATTATTCACTCTCATCGACCACTCATTCATGTACGAAGATTTACCTCTGTTCATTAAGGAAACGGCGAGGAAAGTAATTGTGAGTAAATTCAATTTTTTTTATTTTGAAGTTGTGAGAGTTTGCTCGCTTGTTTGCTGTAATGGCGTGTTTAACTCTGATCTTTCCTTCACAAAAACTAAATTCGAACGGCACACTCCAACGAGACACAAGGGAATGTAATGCGGCCTTTTCTCAAAAAATTCCTTCAATTTCTGTTGTGCAATTTAAGGTACAAATGTCCAAATTGAACGGAATTGGAAAGACTCACCAGGAGCGTATATTTGTTGTAGAATTTAAAACTTCGCTCGCTCTTTCACTATGAACAAATTGCTCGAGAAAATTCAGATATTAAATGAATGAAAGTTCCATCGTTCAGTTTAACTGTAACCAAATACCTCACGTTTCAACTTTCTGGGTACTTTTTGTGAACGATTAAAATTAATTGCAGACGGTTTCTAGGCCGCTTGTCAACCAACGTAATGACACTATTGTTTATACAAATTCATTCTGAAACCAATATTTTTCTGTCAACCAAAGAGATTTGATAGAGAGAAAAGAGAGGATTCATAAGTTATTTATCGGCTTGAGGTAGTGACCAACGTGTTTGCTTAAAAATACAGCCAGAAAAAAAATACAGCCCAGCCAGAAAACGAGGTATATTTATGAAAAATGACAACGAAAGTTGGGATGTACTCGGCGACTCACGAAAGCGTTACCGTGGCCCGTGGGCAGAGATAGGAAAATACTGACCGGGTAAAGAACCAATCAGATTGCAAGATTCGTTACCGTGCCCTCTGAAAAAACAATAAATAACAAAAAGTGCCGACAACCAGGTGCATATGATGAAAGCGAGTAACAACAAAAATCTATTCAAAAGCTACTGTGGTTTTTTTTTATGCATTTTTTGATTTATTAAAATGAAAGGACTTGAAATGGTTAAATGTGAAAGTTTACGAATAAATATGTTCCGAATAACACATACGGGAAAATCAGTAAATTTTCCCTTAACAAAGGTCACGTTAAAGAGTAGAGCGCAGGCCGAAACTTAATGTTCCAGGCGTAATGATGAACAGTTTATTAGATTTTTTATGTAAGAAACAATAAATCGTAAATTGTATTTGACTTATTCGGTATTTCATTAAAACTCCTTTATAACATTTTGATTGCAACCCTGCAAGTGTGAGCTCTGCAAAGTGCCGTATGATGCCGCGAATATGTCATATTATCTCTTACTTCACTTGCATGCATCTGTCATGCAGTGACCAATGAGGGTTAAGCTTGTACCGAAAGGGGGTTCCCCTACTTAAATTCCGAGAAATCGTGCTTGCGTCGGTGAAAAGACTGAGTTAGTTATGACTCCGCATTGCATTTGAAAGAGACAGGTATCGAATTCATTTTTGATATCTATTCTATAATTATCGTTCGCCGCCAAATCTACAACCTGGGAAAATAACTATGTCATGTCAAGAAGAAAAACCCAGGCCGAAACTTAACCTTTCAAGTCCGAAAGAATTTCGGTACGTGCCTTGTAATCATAAAGGAGTGAGAAGCATTTCTAATCCATACTTAGTATCCAAAACAATTCGCGAGTATGCAATTAGCTGATGTGTATGATCGAGATATATGTAGGGGCATGTTCGTGAAAGATTTATTATATTTTGTAATTCATCTTAAATTTTTGTCCTATCGGCATAAACCTTATATTCGATGCTTATTCGGGAGACAGTTTATGTAGATCCTTCTTCAAATTTCTTAGAGCAGCATCAAATGATAGATTTCAGTACTTCTTCTTTACTTACATTTGGACCGTGAAAAGCGACGGAAATACTTTGCTAAGCACATTTGGATGACCCAAATGTTAAAACGAAACTACAGTAATTTTAGCTTAATGCCATCACTTTTAAGAAAAAATTGCCTTACTTAAAAGCCTGAAGTAAGGTTCCTGAACAGAAAAAATGGTACAGACATTGAGGTAGACAGAGCCATCCGTAAGAACAGATTTCCGTGAATCGTGGACCGTGCGGGAATCACTCTGTAGATCGTTTTGGCCGTCAGGCTAGTTCTCACGAGCAAGTATAAACTTAAAAAACTCCTACGTATCTCTAAGCGCCGAGTTGCCATAAAAACATGTACTATAAATCACTCACGATTGTCTACCATGAATCATATAAACCTTAGATAATTAGGTTTAATTCACTTGCTTGATATGTGTTTTAGTCTTGTTTATTCCATATTTCTTGTCATATCCTTTGATCAGCACAATGCTCAAATATTAAAAAACCGTTATATTCTCCTTTTTCACTTGGATTTTTTTCATTAATAGTTATAGTATATTATCTGTAACAGTAAACAACAGTTATGAAATGGCAGCTGTCTGTCAAAATTATAATTTTGCATTCACTTCCCTTGACCGATAACGTAATTATTCGATGCTTCTTTGCTTAAAAATAATTTTCGGTAAAAGTCCCAATATGATAACGAATTGTTTATAGCACTGGGGGGTTCCCCGGCAGATTTCTGAGAAACCGAAAGAGCTCAGATATGCTGAGGTTTTAATTTACATCTGGATAGCGACACTCGTACGTTCGACTCCTTTTTGAATATTCCTTAGTTATAATAACATCATATATTAGTAAACTACTGAGTCCAATGGATAAGACACATCAAGGGAAAGAGTCGAAGCATAAAGTATTCGTCTCAACAGCCATAGACGGATCGATCAAGTCGAATTGGAAGGCAGGACTTCTAATTCTGTTCATCGTGGCTACTTGTTTTGGTCTAATATTTGCACTAACATCACGAACTAAAAAATCTCTCAAAATCGGAGGTGAGTATCAGAAATTATTTCTTTGTCACTGAGTGAAGGAGTGAAGGATTGAATTCAACGCAGCAATATAAAGCAATCACATGCACATTTTTGCGAATGCTGTTGCATGAATCCCTGGAAATTTAACTGTTAGCGTGAGAGTTGCTCAACATTCTTTCACAAGTTAACTTGCTCATTCACCAATACTTTGCTTCAGCAATGACTTTTCATCCGATCTTTGTCTTAGTCGAAACTTAATTCTTAAACATACCAACAGAACAGCGATGGATATCAGCAGTTTAAGCTTATTTTCCACTGTGAACTTGAGAACAAGAAAATGCTTCGATAAGCAATTTGCACGTACTGATGTAAAGCTGTTGTCTTTGGGTTTGATCTGCTGAATTATTTGTGTAGTGTCTAATGCGCCGAAATAATGATAATTCAAAAAGTCATAAGCCGTCCAGAATTTTAAAGTTCGGTATAAAAATATTGATCCGTCTCGTCTCTCCTTAACAGATGCACCAACACTAGCGACAAGTTTTAACTGCCGTCACAGCTGTAGCGACCATGCAGTGTGTGACAACACTGTGGGTTCCTATAAATGCAGTTGTTTGAATGGATTTGTGGGAGAAGGACGGTCTTGTTACGACATTAATGAATGCAAAACTAATGCTCACAACTGTAGTTTTCATGCATCATGCAATAACACTGTCGGCTCCTACATATGCAGTTGTCTGGTAGGATTCCAAGGTGATGGACGGTCTTGTCATGATATCGACGAATGCAAGACTAACGCACACGATTGCAGTGTTCATGCATCCTGTAATAACACTGTTGGCTCCTACATGTGCAGTTGTCTGGAAGGATTCCAAGGTGATGGACGGTCTTGTCATGATATCGACGAATGCAAGACCGACACACACACTTGTAGTGTATATGCATCCTGCAATAACACCGTCAGCTCTTACATGTGCAAGTGTCCGGAAGGATTCCAAGGCGATGGACGGTCTTGTCATGATATCGACGAATGCAAGAATAACACACATACATGCAGTGTTCATGCATCTTGCAATAACACTGTCGGCTCCTACATGTGCAGTTGTCTGATAGGATTCCAAGGCGATGGACGGTCTTGTCTTGACATTGACGAGTGCAAGACTAACATACACACCTGCAGTATTCAGGCATCCTGCAATAACACTGTCGGCTCCTACATGTGCAGTTGTCTGGAAGGATTCCAAGGCGATGGACGGTCTTGTCATGATATCGACGAGTGCAAGACTAACACACACGATTGCAGCGTTCATGCATCCTGCAATAACACTGTTGGCTCCTACATGTGCAGTTGTCTGGAGGGATTCCAAGGCGATGGACGGTCTTGTCATGATATCGACGAATGCACGACTAACACACACACTTGTAGTGTTTATGCATCCTGCAATAACACCGTCAGCTCTTACATGTGCAGTTGTCTGGAAGGATTCCAAGGCGATGGACGGTCTTGTCATGATATCGACGAATGCAAGAATAACACACACACATGCAGTGTTCATGCATCCTGCAATAACACTCAAGGTTCCTACATGTGCAGTTGTCTGGTAGGATTTCAAGGCAATGGACGGTCTTGTAATGACATTGACGAGTGCAATACTAACAGACACGCTTGTAGTGTTTATGCATCCTGTAATAACACTCAAGGTTCCTACATGTGTAGTTGCCTCGAAGGATTCCAAGGCGATGGACGGTCTTGTCTTGACATCGACGAATGTAAGAATTACACATACGATTGCAGTGTTTATGCATCCTGCAATAACACTGTCGGCTCTTACAGTTGCAAGTGTCACAAAGGATTTCTGGGGGATGGACGGTCCTGTGATGATATTGATGAATGTCATACCAATAAACACAATTGTAGTGATCATGCATTTTGCAATAACATTATTGGCTCTTACGAGTGCACTTGTCGACAAGGATTCGTAGGGGACGGACTGTCATGTCATGACATTGATGAATGTGGCGATGGAACTCACAAGTGTGATAGGAATGGAAAATGCAAAAACATTATGGGCTCTCATGAATGCGTGTGTCGTTCTGGGTTTTCCGGCGATGGTTATGTGTGTCAAGATGTTGATGAGTGCAGCGACGGAAGTCATCTTTGCAGCCTTCACTCCAGGTGTGTAAACATCCCAGGATCACACAGCTGTATATGTAAGGACGGGTATCACGGAAATGGACAGTCATGCAACGGTGAGCATAAAATTAGCAGTTGAAGCGCTATAAATAAGTAGCCTATGGCCCTCACTATTATGAATCTTTTCTAGACGCTCCCGGTCTTGTGGTGGGAGCTTGATATTTCTAGGGTTGCTGTTCGTTTACTATTCTATCGTTGGATGAGAGGGATGATTAACTTATTTAATTCCTTCGTAGATATCAACGAGTGCAAGGAAGGGAAAGCCCAATGCAGTTCGAAAGCAAGTTGTACGAACACACCTGGTTCTTTTAGCTGTAAGTGCATTGCGGGATACCGAGGCGACGGGAAAAATTGCCACGATAAAGACGAGTGCAGTAGTGGTCAGCATTGTGCCAGGAATGCAGACTGCAGAAACACCGATGGCTCTTATACATGCAGTTGCAATTCCGGCTTCTATGGTAATGGTTTTTTGTGTTTTGATGTGGATGAGTGCAAAGAGGGTATTCATTGTTGTCATGCAAAAGCTCAGTGCTCGAATACCTGGGGATCATACAGTTGTTCCTGTAAGAAAGGATATCATGGAAATGGCAGGCAGTGTAAGGGTAAGCAAGCTGTGCTTCTAAGCTTGTTTTTGCTTTGAATTTATCACGACCTTCAGTTAAAAGGCTATTACCTTGCATCAATAGGTTAACCTTCGGGTGGAGTATCCTGAATTTGTGAACCATCATTTTATTGTTTAAGGGGTGGCATGACCACAACTTATGCTCTCCCAACAGCGTTAACAGTGTTACATCTTTGAATGCACCTATGAAAACCTTCATTGTAAGCAATGCTGATTGAATTTGTTTTGACATTGTTTTCGTTTGTTTTGCAGCGTCTTCTGCTGGACGCCCCAGCCACTCATCGCAATTTTTCTATTTGGCACTTTTATCGCTTTTGCGTAATAATTTCTTTGTAAGTACGTAAAGAAGAAATAAGTTGATGCATGAAAGCTACCTTTACAGTTTCCTTCAACACCATTCCCTAAAGGGTTTGTAATGCATTGTAGCGTACAGACCTCGAACATAGTAACTTAACTTAACTTTTCCTTTAACACCATCCCATAAAGGGTTTGTAATGCATTGGAGTGTACGGTCCTCGAACATAATAACTTGGTCCCTTAATCCTCTCTTACTAGAGGTTTCAAAATACAATGACAGGAAAGTTAAAGAAGATTTATTAAAATATTCGTTGAAAATTAATATATTTTGTATAAATGAGGCCAATAAAACTGTTACTCCGTAACCTTTCAACTTTGCACTGTTATCCATGCTATTTTATAATCAAGTTTAGAAATAAAAATGTCAGTATACAAACTGAAGCACATTGAGTCGATCACTGTTTAAGTTTTGTTAATACACCACAAACTTTACTCTAGAGTTTTTATCGCCTCACTTTTCCGGTTAAATTAAAATTATTGTGTTTGACCATACTTGAGCGAAGCGTTAGGATTTGACATTGGAAATATTGTTTTATTCAAACGCTTACTTAGTGGGTCCTGTTTCGTTGATACGTGATGCCTTTTATAATTCTCAACATCGAGTCCAGCGATGCATCCTAAGAAAGTTTTCAAATCAATCTTGCTGCTGTGAGATGAATGACCTTAAACCAATTCACCTGAGAGTGGTTTGCATCATTACGGCACCAAATTGGACTCCTTGGCGGTGAGAGACACTGGGAGAGTCAAGCTTCTTGCTGAAATCTAACTTTATAATATTAATTTATCATCTTCTCAAGCAGCAAAATAAAAAGGTCACGTTAAAGAGTAGAGCGCAGGCCGAAACTTAATGTTCCAGGCGTAATGATGACGGTTTATCAGATTTTTTATGTAAGAAACAATAAATCGTAAATTATATTTGACTTATTCGGAATTTCACTAAAACTCCTTCATAACATTTTGATTTTAACCCTGCTCTTACGTCAATTGCATGCCTCTGTCATGCAGTGACCAATGAGGGTTAACCTCGTTCCGAGAGGGGGTTCCCCTACTTAAATTCCAAGAAATCGGAAAAGCGTTGGTGAGAAGACTGAGTCAGTTATGACTCTGCATTGCACTTGAAAGCGACAGGTATCGAATTCATTTTTGATACTCATTCTATAATTATCGTTCACCGCCAAAATCTACAACCTGAGAAAATAACTATGTCATGTCAAGAAGAAAAACCCGGGCCGAAACTTAACGTTTCAAGTCTGAAAGAATTTCGGTGGAAAAAAGCCATATGTTGGATTGCTGGTGCTACGTGCCTAATAACTGTGGTCATACTTGCACTGATATTTGGAAGCTCCAAAATTGAAGGTGAGTTTAGTTAATCATAAAGGAGTGAGAAGCATTTCTAATCCATATTTAGTATCCAAAACAACTCGCGGGTTTGCTATTCGCTGATGTGGATGATCGGGATATATGTAGGGGCATGTTCGTGAAAGATTTATCATATTTTGTGATTCTTCATAAATTTTTGTCGTACGGCGTAAACCCTATATTCGATGCTTATTTGGGAGACAGTTTATGTAGATCCTTCTTCAAATTTCTAAGAGCAGCGTCAAATGATAGATTTCAGTACTTCTCCTTTACTTACGTTTGGACCGTGAAAAGCGACGGAAATGCTTTGCTAAGCACATTTGGATGATCCAAATGTTAAAATGAAACTACAGTGATTTTAGCTTAATGCTATCACTTTTAAGAAAAAATTGCCTCACTTAAAAGCCTGAAGTAAGGTTCCTGACCAAAGAAAATGGTACAGACATTGAGGTAGACAGAGCCATCCGTAAGAACAGATTTCCGTGGATCGTGGACCGTGCGGGAATCACTCTGTAGATCGTTTTGGCCGTCAGGCTAGTTCTCATGAGCAAGTAAAAACTTAAGAAACTACTACGTATCACTAAGCGCAGAGTAGCCACAAAAACATGTAATAAATCCCTCACGATTGTCCGCCATGAATTATATTAACCTTTGATAATTAGGTTTAATTCACTTGCTGATATGTGCTTTAGATCTTGATTATGCTATATTTCTTGTCATATCCTTCGATCAACATAGTGCTCAAACATTGAAAAACCGTAATATTTTCCATTTTCGCGTGGGTTTTTTTTTTTCACTAATAGTTATAGTATAATACTTGTAACGGAGAACAAAAGTTATGAAATGGCAACTGTCTGTCAAAATTATAATTTTGCATTTATTTCCCTTGACCAAGGACGTAATTTGTAACAGCCGTCAATTCGATGTCAATTCCACGTTTTATTCGATCCGATCAACTACGCTCAGCACACCGTTCGAATACAATACCGTACAAGAAATCCTTACAAACAAGCAAGTGTCTCTATCCGTAACCTTGAAAACTGCTGAAATATCCGTAATGCTTCCGTAATGTTCTATTCCTTCGATGTGAGACTAGTTAAACGATCCTTATCCGAGAAATAAAGGCGAAAATAACAAGCGATAAAAGCACATGTATGCCGAGGTTTGACCTGGTGTCGAATGACAACACCTCGGCGCAGACTGGGCCTAGTGCACAGGACACCTAGCATTTACATAATTATTCAATGCTTCTTTGCTAAAATTAGCATTAGGGGGTTCCCCTAGCAGATTTCTGAGAAACCGTAAGAGCTAAAATATGCTGAGGTTGTAATTCACATTTGAATAGCGACACTCGTACGTTCAACTCCCTTTTGAATATTTCTTTGGAGATAAAAACAACATCTTAGCAAACTATTGAGGGCAATAGTAGACGCATCAAGGGAAAGAATCGAAGCATTAGGTCTTCTTCTTAAGAGCCATGAGCGGATCGACCAAGTCGAAATGGAAGACAGGACTTGTGATTCTGTTCGTCGTGATCGCTTGTTTTGTTGGGGCATTTGCGCTGATATCATTGATTAAGAGATCTCACGAAGATAAAGGTGAGTATTGAAACTATCTTTTTATTGCTGGGTAAAAGGAATGAATACAGAAATCACTGGAAAATTTTTGCGAGTACAAATCTCTGAAAATATAACTACTGGCGTGAGAGTTGCTCAACATTCTTACAGAAGTTTACTAGCTCATTCACCAATACTTTGTCTCAACAATGACCTTTTCTTCGATGTTTGCTTAAGTCCAAACTTATTTGTTAAAGATACTAACAGAACAGCGATGGAAATCAGCAGTTTAAGTTTATTTTCGACTGTGAACTTGAGAACAAGAAAATGCTTCGATAGGCATTTTGCACGAACTGATGTAAAGCTTTTGTCTCTCGATTTAATCCGCTGAATAATTAATGTAGGGTCTCCTGAAAATTCGTTGTATTAGTAAAAAAAGTTCATCAGCCGTCTAGAATTTTGAAGTTCGGTACAAAAATTTTGATCCGTCTCGTCTCTACTTAACAGATACACCAACACTAGCGACAAGTTTTAACTGCCGCCAGAAGCCATTTTGTGATGGAAACGCTACATGCAAAACAAATCCAAAAGATAAGACTCATTTCAACTGTGTTTGTAATAGTGGCTTCCAAGGAGATGGATTCTCGTGTAAGGACGTTGATGAATGTAAAAGAAATTCTTCCATATGCAGTCAGCATGCATTTTGTATAAATTCCATTGGCTTGTACGATTGCCGCTGTTTGACAGGATTCCACGGCAAAGGTTACTCCTGCGAGGATATCGATGAGTGTCAGAGCAAAATCCACAACTGTGGCGACCATGCAGTGTGTGACAACATTGTAGGTTCCTATAAATGCAGTTGTTTAGATGGATTTGCGGGCAACGGACGGTCTTGTTACGACATTAATGAATGCAAAACTAATGCTCACAATTGTAGTGTTCATGCATCATGCAATAACACTGTCGGCTCCTACAGTTGTGAGTGTCACAAAGGATTTCTGGGGGATGGACGATCCTGTCAGGATATTAATGAATGCTATACCAATAAAAACAATTGTAGTGATCACGCAATTTGCAATAACACCATCGGCTCCTACACATGCACTTGTCAACAGGGATTCATAGGGGATGGACAGTCATGTCATGACATTGATGAATGTGCTGATGGAACTCACAAGTGTGATAGGAATGCAGAATGCAAAAACACTATGGGCTCTCATGAATGCGTGTGCCTTTCTGGGTTTTCCGGTGATGGTTATGTGTGTCAAGATGTTGATGAGTGCAGCGACAGAAGTCATCTTTGCAGCCCTCACTCCAGGTGTGTAAACATCCCAGGATCGCACCGCTGCATATGTAATGATGGGTATCGTGGAAATGGACAGTCATGCAGTGGTAAGCATAAAATTAGCAACTGAAGCACTATAAATAGTTAGCCTATGGCCTTCACTATTATGACTCTTTTCTAGACACTCCCGGTCTTGTGGTGGGAGCTTGATAATTCTATGGTTGTTGTTCGTTTACTATTCTATCTCTGGACGAGAGGGGTAATTAACTAATTAATTAATTGCAGATATCGATGAGTGCAAGGAGGGGAAAGCCCAATGCAGTTTTAGAGCAAGTTGCACAAATACCCCTGGTTCTTTCAGCTGTAAGTGCATTGCGGGATACCAAGGTGATGGGAAAAATTGCCACGATGAAGATGAGTGCCTTAGTCGTCAGCATTGTGATTTGAATGCAGATTGCAGAAACACCTATGGCTCTTATACATGCAGTTGCAATTCTGGCTTCCATGGTGATGGTTTTTCGTGTCATGATGTGGATGAGTGCAGAGGGGATATCCATGATTGTCATGCAAAAGCTCAATGCAGGAATACCTGGGGATCATACAGTTGCTCCTGTATTAAAGGATATCATGGAAATGGAAGGCGGTGTAAGGGTAAGCAGGCTGTGCTTCTAAGGTTTTTTTTGCTTTGAACTTAGCACAACCTTCAGTTAAAGGGCTGTTACCTTGCATCAATAGCTTAACCTTCAGGCAGAGTATACTGAATTTGTGAACCATCATTGTTTAAGGGGTGGCATCTCCACCACTTCGGCTGTCCCAACAGCCTTAACAGTGTTATATCTTTGAATGCACCTCTGAAAACCTTCATTTGTAAGCAATGCTGATTGAATTGGTTTTGACATTGTTTTTGTTTGTTTCGCAGTTTCTTCTGCTGGACGACCTCACCCACTCATTGGAATTTTTCTACTTGGCACTTTTATCGCTTTTATGTTATAATTACTTTGTAAGTACATAAAGAAGAAATGAGTTGATGCATGGAAGCTACCTTTACAGTTTCCTTCAACACCATTCCATAAAGGGTTTGCAATGCATTGTAGCATACAGACTTCAAACATAGTAACTTAGTCCCTTAATCCTCTGTTGCTGAAGGTTTTCAGATAAAGTTACAGAAAAGTTAAAGAAGATTTAAATATTCGTTGAAAATTAAAATATTTTAATTTTAATGTAATTTATAATTTTAGTTTATTAGCTTTGCCAACACTACATGTGATGTTAAGAACATGGGTAAATTACAATAACAATAATGGGCAGGCAACCATATAGCGATAACCAATTACTGTAGTCCCAGGAGTATTAAAAGAATAAAACAATTACATCAATAATTAATATTTAAGAACAGCATGGAGTTGGTGTTGTTTTCAGGCTGTGACATGAATTACATTTTGTGCAGATAGTTTTATAAATTCTGGGACTGTAGATAGATCTCTTGGAGTGCAGTTGAATAATAACACATCAAAGCATGTTTGAAGTCATTTACATTTTTTATACTTAGGTTAAGCTTATCTGACAGAGTGTTCTAGATTCCTATTGTTCATACAATAAATGGCTGTTGAACGGTTGAAGTCTTGCATTTACATGAAGGTACAGACTATTTAGTAACAGCTGTATTCAGCCGATTGTGTGTCTTGTAGAATGAGTGATAGGAACAATTGTAGGATCTATATCCACCAGACCAAGGGTAATCTTAAAGAACAGTAACATATCTAAGTACTCATGCCAGTAGCTGATAGGTAGTAAGGAAAGGGTTTTTAGCTGTTGTTCACAACTCTGACAGCAGGAGAATGGTAGTTTCAAGATACATTTTGTGACCCATCTCTGTATCTTTTCTAGATTTGAGATAAGATAAAATATTTTGGTAAAATAAATTGTATTTTGGTACCCAAACTTGTATAGTATAGCCCAGATGTAGTCTAACAATGGTTAAATAGATTGATCTTCTTCAAGTTGTATAAATGAAGCCAATAAAATTGTTAGTCTGTAACCTACCAACTTTTCACTGGTATCAGTGCTGTTTTAAAATCTAGTTGAGAAATAAAAATGTCTGTACACTAAGTGTACTGACAAGTTTTGTTTTTTAATATATCACGAACTTTGCTGTAGAGTTTCTATTATCTCACTTTTTAGGTTGAATTAGTATTATTGTGTTTGACCATACTTGGGCAAAGTGTTGGAATTTAACTTTGGTTACATTGTTTAATTCAAATGCTCTCTTAGTGGGTCAGTTTTGTTTATATAGATATGTGATGCCTTTTATAATTTAGCCCTTAGCATGCTAACTTTAAGTTCCGGTTACAATCCCTTAAACTGACTTTATTTTTAGTAACGCACATATACATGACAGTTGTTCCTTTGACTAGCAGTGAAAGCTTTACTTTTCATCAAATCCCAACAACCTGGTATATATCAAATTAAAGCGTAAGAAATTTCCTTTATAATTATTCTATTACAATAACTTTTAACTTAAATTGCTTTTAAAATTTAGCTATAAAATCATGTTTTTGGAAAAACTTGACAAAAATTACACATTAACAAAAAACAGATCATATTAATTTCTTCCAAAAATTATCTGTACAAGCCTAAAATGGAAACTAGAGTAAAGTCCCAGTCCACAAGCCTAATAAAACAATTCCTGTGACTGTGACAGTATTTTTTCTCAATACAGTAGCAAGACTGCATATTTGTCAAGTGAACACATAATCAAAATTAGGAATTTATATATATTGTTTGGTTTTGAAGTAGTTCAAAACAGTCAGCCCAGTTGCATGGGTCTATGTTGTAACTTTATCTATTTCTGTGTTTGAATTGACTTCAAAACCTAACAAAACCAAACAAAAGATGAATAATGGTTATGATCAGTTAATCAATTAGTTTTGGCATCCACACTGTCATTATTAGCATTGTGTCTTCGAATATAGGCAGTAACATAGTCCTGAACAGTGGGGTACAACTGGAAGCCGTCTTGCATACAGAGGGCTACTTTGCAGACACTGCACTGTAAGCTACAGTCTTCTCCTGGCCTCTTCCTTTTATCTCATGTCCTTTTGGGCAGGAAAGCAAACCATACATGCCCAGGTGATGTTGGACTTCTTCCAAGTGCCCAGTATTTTCTCTGGGAAGTGACCTCCCACTTCAAGATGGGTTAAGCCTTTGGCTGACCTTGCATGGCCTCTTGGAGTGAGAGAACGGGAGATGCCAGAATTCCTAACTAGCTCCTTCACAAGCTCCTTTTGAAAGGTCCTTTGCAGCACAGGTCACTGGGTTCTTTGCTTGCAGAGGATGTAAGCATTCAAGATGCTTAAAGAAAACAGGTGGAAAAACTCTCTCTCCCACCATTTCATGGTGTGTCACATTAAGTAAGAATAGACCACCATCTGATAACATCTGTTAATTGCCCCCATGAACTTATTGTAGTCATGAATAATCTCAGGTTTAGTGATTGGACCACCAGTTTCGGGGTGATTTTGGCCAAATTCTACTTCCACTACAGAATGAACTGATGACAGCATCTGGAAAACTCTGCTGCCCTTAAATTTAAGAACAAGTCTCTGTAAGAATCAAACGTCTTGGGAAATGAAAATTTCAACCTCCCTTCAAATTTTGCATGCAGTTAGGTACTCAGGGGGGATGCACAAAAATGCTCTTTTTAAAGGGTGCAGCACTCTTGTTGCCATGGTAACAACGGCTGCTTGTTCGAGGCCTGGGGCCTCGTTTTCATACAAAAACGTCGCAAAAAAAGAGTGAAATCTTTATTTCTCTATCTCAAGCTAAATACAACATTACAAATTGGCACTTCTGTCATATATAGTAACATTATTCATCTTCACATTGATACAGTCAAGTTTCCCTGGGAGTGAAGCTGAACACACCAACAAATTATTCATTTCGGTACAGTTCCGATCATCTTTGTTGTCGGGTAAAACAGGGAAAACGTTTATCTGAATTTCTCCAAAAGTACACCGATTCTGGAACTGAAACTACCCACATAGCTGGTTATAATATTCCAGTTTTTAAAAATGTTAAAATTTCTGCGGGCCTGCCTCTACTTTCCATAGGAGCAATTCGCGAACGAAGCTCAAAAATCAGATATTGCATAATTTGGCGATGTTTACATCGAATGTTCTCGACAACAAATGTTTCAGAAAAATGAAACACGTAAAGCTTTGAAAGAATGACATCTTATGAACAATATCCCGAAGAGAAATCTCGCCTCTGGTCGTCATCTTTTAAAAAAAATTGATCAACCTTCATGGAGGACTACTCGACGTAACTACAAAGATATACCTCAAATCGTGTGCATATCATCCAGATTCCGAGTGCTGCACCTTCTTTCATGGGAATTTGAGCGACCTGACGTCCTCTGAAGATACACTGTTATACTTGTATGTCATTTGAAACATGTTAAGTCGGCTGATCTATATGAAACCTATCCTCACACCGGTCATTTGTCATAACCATGTACGTTATCACGATGGCGTGACACTGTATTTCTCCGTGAAGTTTCTATCGGTCGCTCCAAAAAAGACGAGAAATTGATATTTTTCGTATATATCAGCATATTTCCGCGCACTCCGAAGTAAAAACAACCGAAAAAAAAAGAGGAAAACCCTGACTGAACGCTCGTAAACACTGAAAATCTGAGAGTATCTATCGTAACCTGTCAGCGGCAGTACTACATGTAAAACCCAGTTGTAACAATAGCAATTTGAACGACATAGGCATCTCCCTACAAAAAGCAGATTCGGGCAGTTATCATTTCCTTGTGACAGGAACTAAGATAATTCGAATCATTGAAAACTGTCAGAAAACTGTTAGAAAATTTGCATAAGATATGATGAGGAGAGACTTATCACCGTCGCAGTGCAATCGAGTCAATCAATGTTTCCTTCTATGTCTTGTTATAGAAAATATCATAACAAAGTTCGAAATAAAAGATTAAATGAAATAATAATGTCATTATTCCACCTTTCAAACAACTTATTATCCACAGGCAAATCGCAACTCGTAACTTGAACGAAACTCCCCATGGTTAATATGTAATCTGGATTGCTTCAGGACCTTCAGGAAAAAGAACAGCGATTTCATTACCATTATTTTCCATACTTTTCTCCCGGATATCTTTTACAAGCTTACAGAAAGACGAATATAGCGCAATCTCCTAGTGATTTACACGAGAGGAAGACAAAGGTCTCTCTGATTTTCCCTTTAGGTGGCCGGCTCACCAGGAAGAAACAGGAGATCGTTCGGTCCAATAACGTTAGTCTGTGGAGATTATCAATCTAATAACTGAGAAGATTGTGCCCTTTGGTTCATTAGTGACAGCATTAATTATTACAAACATGTATTTCTCCGTCCAAGCGACAACAAAAATAGTTCCTTTGTAATTTTGTAAGCACTTCCTATAGCATTTTATTGTCAAGGGAAATAAATCTCAAGGTTCAAAGCCAATATAACGTTCGAGAACGAGAAAGACTCCCTAAAAAAAAAGCTACATTTCTGGAAATTGGTTGTGATGAAATCCCTGTTCCATTTGCTGTACTGCAAGGATACTGAGTAGTTCAAAATCTCCACTTTGTGATGATTTTTGCGCGAGTCGTACAAATTGCTATTATTGGCGACTGGGTTTTACATGTAGTACTGCCGCTGACAAGTTGCAATTTCTGCTTTCAGATTCTCAGTGTTTACGAGCGTTCAATCGAGGGTTTTTTCTTTCTTTTTTGGTTGTTTTTACTTAGAATGCGCGGAAATCTGCTGATATATACGAAAAATATCAATTTCTCGTCTTTTTTGGAGTGACCGATAGAAACTTCACGGAAAAATACAGCGTCACGCCATCGTGATAACGTAAATGTTTATGACAAATGACCGGTGTGAGGATAATTTCGTGTAGATAAGCCGACTTCAACATATTTCAAATGACATACAAGCATATCTTCAGAGGACTTCAGGTCGCTCAAATTCCCATGAAAGAAGGTGCAGAACTCGGAATCTGGATGATATGCACACGATTCAACTTCACTCCCAAGGAAAATTGACTGTATCAATGTGAAGATGAATGATGTTACTATGTATGGTAGAGGTGCCAGTTTGTAATGTTGCATTTAGCTTGAGATAGAGAAATAAACATTTCACTCTTTTTTTGCGACGTTTTTGTATGAAAATGAGGCCCCAGGCCTCGAACAAGCAGCCGTTGTTACCATGGCAACAAGAGTGCTGCACCCTTTAAAAAGAGCATTTTTGTGCATCCCCCCTGAGCGCCTAACTGCATGCAAAATTTGAAGGGGGGTTAAAATTTTCATTTCCCAAGATGTTTGATTCTTACAGAGACTTGTTCTTAACTGCCAGCAAAGTTCCATTGTTCATAAAAAATTTGTCACCTTTTCTTTTCTTTTGAGCCATTTTAAATTCTTAGGAATACCTTTCCTGTAGAGGGCTGTTCGGTAGGCCCCAGTGTTTGTCCTATAGAGCTCAGCAAATAAAGTAGGTGATGTGTAGTGGTTGTCAACATACAAACACCTACCCACATTCAAATAAGGTTGCATGAGCCTTAAAACTAAGTCATATGTTTTACCTTTAGCACTGGGTGGATCCGGGTTTACACCAGTGTAAATTTCAAACATACTTTATGATATTCATTTATCATCTCCTCAAGCAGCGAAAAAAAATAAAAGTCACGTTAAAGAAGAGAGCGCAGGCTGAACTTAACGTTCCAGGCGTATTAATAACAGTTAATCAGTTTTTTTTATGTAAGAAACAATAACTTGTAAATTCCATTTGACCTATTCGGTATTTCAATAAATCTCAAGGCTTTCTGGCGTCTGTGGGAAAAGCATTTTATAAACTGTTAACCGCAACCCTGCGAGGTTGAGCTCCCCAAAGTGCCGATGATGCCACGAATATGTTATATTATCTCTTACGTCACTTGCATGTGTCACGCGGTGACCAATGAGGGTTAACCTTGCCGAACCGAGAGGGGGGTTCCCCGACTTAAATTCCGAGAAATCTTACTTGCGTCGTTGAAAAGACTCAGTCAGTTATGACTTCGCATTGCACTTGAAAGCGACAGGTATCGAATACACATTTTATATTTATTCTATTATTATTGTTTGCCAAAACTGCAACCTGGGTAAATAACTATGTCATGTCAAGAAGGAAAACCCGAGCAGAAACTTAACATTTCAAGTTTGAAAGAATTTCGGTGGAAGAATTTCATATGTTGCATTGCTAGTGTTACGTGCCTTGTAGCTGTGGTCATATTTGTACTGATATTTGGAAGCCCCAAAAGCGGAGGTGAGTTTAGTTAATCATTAAGGGGTGAGAAGCATTTTTAATCGGTATTTAGTACCCGAAACAACTCGCGGGTATACTATTCGCTAAAGTGCATGATCGGGACACATGCAAGGGCATGTATTTGAAAGGTTTATTATATTTTGTAATTTCCAAAGGGTCTTGATATTAGCAGGCAGGTCAAGAATTTAAAGAAAGCGACAAAACTTTTAAGTCCGTAAAACATGTTTCGACAGATACTTCTGTCATCTTCAGTTAATTAATGTACAAAGCGTTGAAGTTGAATTATGTAGTAAGTAGAACAATGCTAATTATGATAAATATTGACAACAAGAAAAGCGGTAAAGCATGAAAGTGTGAGAATTAAAAGGATAGTTTTAGATTAGTTTTAGATAGTTTTAGATTAGTTTTAGATAGTTTTAGATTAGTTTTAGATAGTTTTAGATTAGTTTTAGATAGTTTTAGATTAGTTTTAGATAGTTTTAGATTAGTTTTAGATAGTTTTAGATTAAAATTATCCTTTTAACTCTCACCACTTACTTTATAATTCAACTTCCAACGCTTTGTACATTAATTAACTGAAGATGACAGAAGTTTCCGTCGAAACATGTTTTACAGACTTAAAAGTTTTGTCGCTTTCTTTAAATTTTGTAATTCATCTCAAATTTTTGTCGTTTTGGTATAAACCTTATATATAATGCTTATTTGGGAGAAGGTTCATGTAGATCCTTCTTTATATTTCCTAGAGCAACGTCAGGTGATAGATTTGAGTTCTCTTTTATTCTTTACTTACACTACTTAGACCGTGAAAAGCAACGGAAATGCTTCGCTAAGCAAATTTTGATGACTCAGTCAATGTAGCTTAAGGTTATTGCTATGGTAACTTACTCTATGTGTTCACAAAGCGACTTTTGAGATTGAGATTAACTCGTTTGATATGGTCACTTGATAGGTTTCAACAGTCGTAATTATAGTGGTTAATGGGATAACTTTTAATTTCTCCAAAACAGAAAGGCAAAGTTCGATTAACACTTTTAACCGCATACGGAAGTCCTTTTGTGATGTTAATGCTAGTTGCAGAGTGTATTCTAAGGAAAGGGAACTTTCACTCGTGTTTGTAATAATGGCTTCAATAATCCGCCTAGATCAGATCGATAAAATGATTTCTCACAACATTTTACGTGTTATGTAAAATGGGTTGGATTATGATGCAAACATATCAGTTTTAGGCCGCTTATTTGTTTTCGGTTTTAATCTTGTTATCATCAGTTCATGCACAAAGAGAGCCTAATGCCCACATCGAATAGAACATAGGGCTTGAAACCACACCGAGGTTCCAGCGTTTATTTGCTGTCGAGCCAACAAAAAATTTACGCACTATTGAACAGCACTTCTGTGACAGACAGCCGCTTTTACATCTGTTTTATAATTTTTAAAGGAAGTGCACCGGTTTAACATGGCAGAGATGAATGCCAAAGAACGGAATGAAGAAGAGCTGTTTGCCTATTTCTTGTCATAATCTAGGCACATTCTTTGCATCTTGATTTCATCATCTAGTAAAATGACAACGCAAATTAATGCAATTTTTGTACACAAATCAGGAGCATTAAACCGAAATCGGTCGCAGCGTGACAAGGATCGAAGTCACCCTCTTTGAGGCTACATCAAAACTTTTACAGCACGCAGCGTGACATTAGTTAATGAACAGGTTAATTCTTTTAATAACCAATGAGAGATTAATACGTATAGCATCAGAGGGTTCCCCGGCAGATTTCTGAGAAACCCAAATAGCTCAAATATACTGAGGTTGCAATTCACATTTGGATAGCGACATTCGTATGTTCGACTCCTTTTTGAATATTTCTTAGAGATAATAATACCATGTATTAGCAAACTACTGAGTGCGATAGAAAAGAAACATCATGGGAAAGAATCGAAGCATTGAGTACTCTTCTTAACGGCCACAAACGGATCGATCAAGTCGAATTGGAAGGCAGGACTTCTAATTCTGTTCATCGTGGCTACCTTTTTTGGTCTAATATTTGCACTGACATCACTAACTCAAAAATCTCTCAAAACCGGATGTGAGTATCGGAAATTATTTCTTTGTCGCTGGGTAAAGGATTGAATTCAGCAGAGCAATATATAGCCATCACGTATATGTTTTTGCTAGTGCTTAATATGAATCCCTGAAATTTAACTGTTGGCGTGAGAGTTGCTCAACATTCTTACAAAAATTAACTAGCTAATTCACCGATGCTTTGTTTCAGCAATGTCCTTTCATCCAATCTTTGTCTAAGTCGAAGCCTAATTCTTAAAGATACGAACAGAACAGCGATGGATATCAGCAGTTTAACTTATTCTCGACTGTGAACTTGAGAACAAGAAAAGGCTTCGATAAGCGATTTGAACGTACTGATGTTGTCTCGTACGAAAGCTTTTGTCTCTTGGTTTGATCTGCTTAATAATTAACGTTGTGTCTCCAACAAATTCGCCGAAATAATAATAATGACATAATGAGAAATTATCAGCCATCTAGAATAAAAATTTTGATCCGTCTCGTCTCTCCTCAACAGATGCACCAGCACCAGCAACGAGTTTTAACTGCCGTCAGAAGCCATTTTGTGATGAAAACGCCACTTGCAAAACAAATCCAAAAGATAAGTCTCATTTTAATTGCGTTTGTAATAATGGCTTCCAAGGAGATGGATTCTCGTGTAAGGACGTTGATGAATGTGAAAGAAATCCTGCCACATGCAGTCAGCATGCACTTTGTATAAATTCCATCGGCTCGTACGATTGCAGCTGTTTGACCGGATTCCTCGGCAACGGTTACTCCTGCGAGGATATCGATGAGTGTCAGAGCAAAATGCACGGCTGTAGCTACCATGCAGTGTGTGACAACACCGTAGGCTCCTACGAGTGCAGATGTTTTGATGGATTTACGGGCAACGGACGGTCTTGTTACGACATTAATGAATGCATTACTAATGCTCACAACTGTAGTGTTCATGCATCCTGCAAAAACACTCAAGGCTCCAACACATGCAGTTGTCAGGAGGGATTCCAAGGTGATGGACAGACTTGTCATGACATCGATGAATGCAAGACTAACGGACACGTTTGTAATGTTCATGCATCCTGCAATGACACTGTCGGCTCCTACATGTGCAGTTGTTTGGAGGGATTCCAAGGCGACGGACGGTCTTGTCATGATATCGACGAATGCAAGACTAACACACATGTTTGTAGTGTTCATGCATCCTGCAATAACTCTGTTGGCTCCTACATTTGCAACTGTCTGGGAGGATTCCAAGGCGATGGACGGTCTTGTCATGATATCGACGAATGCAAGACTAACACACATGCTTGTAGTGTTTATGCATTCTGCAATAACACCGTCGGCTCCTACATGTGCAGTTGCCTGAAAGGATTCCAAGGTGATGGACGGTCTTGTCATGATATCGATGAATGCAAGACTAACACACACGCCTGTAGTGTTTACGCATTCTGTAATAACACCGTCGGCTCCTACATGTGCAGTTGCCTGGAAGGATTCCAAGGCGATGGACGGTCTTGTCAGGACATCGATGAATGCAAGACTATCACACACACTTGCAGTGTTCATGCATTCGGCAATAACACCGTCGGCTCCTACATGTGCAGTTGCCTGGAAGGATTCCAAGGCGATGGATGGTCTTGTCAGGACATCGATGAATGCAAGACTAACACACACACTTGCAGTGTTCATGCATCCTGCAATAACACCGTTGGCTCCTACATGTGCAGTTGCCTGGAAGGATTCCAAGGCGATGGACGGTCTTGTCAGGACATCGACGAATGCAAGACTAACACATTCGATTGCAGTGTCTTTGCATCCTGCAATAACACTGTCGGCTCTTACAGTTGTAAGTGTCACAAAGGATTCATGGGGGATGGACGATCCTGTCATGATATTGATGAGTGCAGCGACGGAAGCCATCTTTGCAGCCCTCACTCCACGTGTGTAAACATCCCAGGGTTGCATAGATGCATATGTAACGACGGGTATCGTGGAAATGGACAGCCATGCAACGGTAAACATAAAATTAGCAAGTGAAGCGCTATAAATAGGTAGCCTATGGCCGTCACTATTATGACTATTTTCTAGACACTCCCGGTCCTGTGGTAGGAGCTTGATATTTCTAGGGTTTCTGTTCATTTGATATTCTATCTTTAGATGAGAGGGATAATTAACGTATTTAATTCCTTCGCAGATATCAACGAGTGCAAGGAAGGGATGGCTCAATGTAGTGTGAAAGCAAGTTGCACGAACACACCTGGTTCTTTCAGCTGTAAGTGTATTGCGGGATACCAAGGTGACGGGAAAAATTGCCTCGATAAAAACGAGTGCAGTAGTGGTCAGTATTGTGCTAGGGTTGCAGATTGCAGAAACACCGATGGCTCTTATACATGCAGTTGCAAACCCGGCTTCCATGGTGATGGTTTTTCGTGTCGTAATGTGGATGAGTGCAGAGAGGGTATCCATGGTTGTCACGCAAAAGCTCAGTGCTCGAATACCTGGGGATCATACAGTTGTTCTTGTAGTAAAGGATATTACGGAAATGGCAGGCAGTGTAAGGGTAAGCAAGTTGTGCTTCTAAGCTTGTTTTTGCCTCGAATTTATCACAACCTTCAGTTAAAGGGCTATTACCTCGCATCAATAGGTTAACCTTCTGGCGGAGTATACTGAATTTGTGAACCATCATTTTATTGTTTAAGGGGTGGCATGTCCCCCACTTGAGCTGTACCTATAGCCCTAACAGGGTTACATCTTTTAATGCCCCTATGAAAACCTTCATTCATGAGAAAACTAATTGAATTTATTTTGTCTTGTAGCTTCTTCTGAAGGACGGCCCTACCCTTTCATGGGAATTTTTCTATTTGGCACTTTTATCGTTTTTTTGTTGTAATTATTTTGTTCTTATGCAAAGAAGGAATAAGTTGAATATTTCAACTGGACACTTATTAAAGCAGATGCCCGTTGTGGATAACCGTGATGTTAGTAATATCGTTCCTACGATCGACATTGATGCATGGAAGCTTCCTTTACAGTTTCCTTCAACACCATCCCAGAGAGGGTTTTAATGCATTACAGCGCACGGACCTCGAGCACAATATCTTGGTCCCTCAATCCTCCGTTGCTGAAGGTTTCCAAATAAAATGACAGGACGGTTAAGGAAGATTTAAATATTCGTTGAAAATTAATACATTTTGTATAAAATTAGAACTTTTAGTCCGTAACCTTCCAACTTTGCACCGGTATCAATGCTGTTTTATAATCAAGTTTAATATAAAGATGTCAGTACACTAACTGAAGCACATTGAGTCGATCACTGATCAAGTTTTGTTTTTTAATATACCACGAACTTTACTCCAGAGTTTCTATCGCCTCGATTTTCAGGTTAAATTAGTATTATTGTGTTTGACTATACTTAAGCGAAGTGTTAGAGTTTGACATTGGAAACATTGTTTTATTCAAACGCTTACTTAGTGGGTTCAGTTTCGTTAATTTAAATACGTGATGCCGTTTAAAATTAGTGGAACAGTGGAGCAGTGGAGAAGTTTTTACTTCTAGCTCCTGAGTGGGATACTGTTCTATGGCAAGTTACTCCTAGCATTATATCACTTTTTCCTCTACGGCATCAAATTGGCCTCCTCGGCTGTGAGAGACATTGGGAGAGTAAAGTTGCTGAAGCCTGACTTTATGATACTCTCTTATCATTCTCTCCAGAAGCAAACTAAAAAGGTCACTTTAAGGAATTGTAAACTCCATTTGACTTATTCGGTATTTCAATTAATCTTAAAGCTTTCTGGCATCTGTTGGAAAGGCATTTTACAAACTTGCGAGCTTGAAAAACTTGCTGCAAAGTGCCGCATGTTGCCATAAATATATCATATTATCTCTTACGTCACTTGCATGTATCATGCGGTGACCAATGAGGGTTAACATTGTATCGTGAGGGGGTTCTCCGAATTAAATTCCAAATCGCTCTTGCGTCGGTGATAAGGCTGAGTCAGTTATGACTCCGCATAGCACTTGAAAGCGACAGTTATCGAATACATATTTTATATTTATTCTATTATTATTGTTCGCCAAAACTGGAAACTGGGGAAATAACTATGTCATGTCAAGAAGGAAAACCCGGACCGAAGCTTAAATCCAACAACAATAACACGGGGGAGCATTGACATAGTACTATCAAAAACGACACTGATATTTCTGGAACATGAAGACGGCTGGTTTGTATCAGATCCAAAACGAAGTGGAGGTAAGGACTGCCGAGGGCTATGCTTTGAGTAGAGGTAAGGAAGTTCAGTTTTGTCTTTGTTTAGTTTCAGCTTGTTTAAGGACATCCAATTATCAAGATCGGATAAGCATTCCTCAATTTTAGCGATGCTGCAGGTTGATTCTAAATCGTCGTTAGCAGAAATGTATAACTGAGTGTCATCGGCGTAGAAATGAAATTCCACGTAGTGGAAACACAGAATGTCGGCAAGTGGAGCAGTGTAAAGTAAGTAGACGATGGGCCCAAAGACAGAGCCTTGAGGTACTCCACACTTAAGCTCACGAGACTGTGACTTCTTCTCGTTGATTAAGACAACTTGCGTGTGGTTAGTAAGAGTGCAGTGCCACAAAGTGTCAATCCTTTGAGCAATATTTCATGGTCAACAGTGTCAAATACAACGGAGAGACCAAGTAGCAGGAGCATGACACAGTGCCGATTATCAGTAGCAAGCAAAATGTCGTTCTGAACACGGACAAGGGTGGTTTCGTATAGCTGTGAAATGGTTTGTAGGCCGATCGTAGCGGCTTTTAGAATTAAGATAAGCTTGAAGACGCACTGCCACAACCTTCTCAATAACTTTAAAGATAACTTTGAGGTTCGAGATATGCCTGAAATTGCTAAGAACTTCGTGATCCAGATTAGGTTTCTTGAGTAGAGCTGTTAAAACGGCACTTTTAAGAGACGAAGGCGAATGACCAGATTCCAACGACAAATTTAGAATACTACAAATAGATGGTAAGAGCACGTCGAAGTGTTTTTTCAGTAACGAGGCAGGTAGAGGATTCAGATAGATTGACTTCTGTTTTTTGATTTCCTCGCTGCGCCAAGGAGCAATAGGTCGCAAAGTGATGATCCTTGTGCGCAGAGGTGCATGTTTATCTTTATACTTTCCCTATAAATGACTTACTTTAGCACTTTTTAGACATTGATGAGTGCAGAGACGGAAAATCGAGATGCAGCTTGAATGGACGTTGTGGGTCGTGCGATACAAACGCAGTTTACAGCAACACTGAGGGATCTTACCTCTGTAGGTGAAAATCCGGCTTTTATGGTGACGGTCTCTTCTTCGGCGGAAAGGCCTGCGTCGCTTATTGAAATGTTTGTCTGTGTTATCACTATCCAGTTTGTGTTACGACAGATTTTAGGCCTGCATCTAAATATGGAAGAAGCTACACATGATCAAAATTTCTGCTTGTTAATATTAACATCATTTCAAACGCTGTAATCACGGAAGGAGTAGGGATGCTCCCTGCCCCTTACATACATACATAAACACACACATACTTTATTTGTTAACGTAGGTCGCTAAGTGGCGGCTAAAAAAGCTGCTGTGGACCTATCTACTATCTATACAAAGTTATAAATTAAGCCTAATTATTAAAATGTTTATAGAAATTTTCTCACAAAATATACAAAATCATTAAGTGAACCTTTCTATTAAAAATGTTTTCAGGGGTATTTAAAAAAAAAAAGAAATGTTTATAGAGTCAAAAATTTATATTACCTTAGAATACCACTAATAAGTTAATAATAAACGAAATTCTCTCATCTTTTTTAAGATTAGTGATGGTTCCTGGAACAAATGTCACTTTTCTTAACTGAGTATTGTTGCCTTTTAGCTTTGTTTTGAAATTCTCAAGTTTATCTAAGAGCCTTGATGAACTGCCAAGAGAATTCCATGCAATCGGGGCCCTGAAATAGAAACTGTTCTTCCCAAGATCTGTTTTTATGCGTTTGATTTCAAGGAGTGGGCCTTTGCGCTTCGATTCAGTAAAAGTGAAAAACGGAAGTATTCTGCTGTTTAAGCCTTGCTTGACTTTAAAAACTTCAATTTCTAATCTTCTTTTATATAGGTATCCTAAGTCTTGCCTCTTGATAGGGTCAAGGACTTCACGGTCCAAATAGTTCTTTGATATTTTGGTTCAAACTACCTTGATGCGCACGTTTTCCATTTCAGTAAACATAGCAACAGAGCAACTTCCCCAGACTCCGATACAATAAGTCACTCAAGGTATTACAGTCTTAAAATAAATTTCTTCCAAAATATGTGATTTAAGATAACTAATCTTCCTCAAAACACGTAGCTGTTTACCTAAAGCTTTTAGTGTTCCGTCTACATGTTCTCTCCATAGCAGTCGGTTATCAATCAGAACCCCTGATAGTTTTGTTTTGGCAGTGTATTCAAGCAATTTATCGCCACATCTAACTGGTAATAAAGGTCCTACAAATCGATTCTTTTGCATTATCATTACTTCAGTTTTTCCAGTATGTAGGGTAAGTTTGTTAAGTTCACACTAAGTATGGCGAATTTCTCAAAAAAGAAGATTTAACTTTACCACAACCTCATCGGTGCTATTTCATATTACGAAAGCTGTTGTATTATCCGCTTCACCTTGTGATATACTATCAGAAAAATCGTTGGCATAAATGGAAAGAAGTATTGGGCCTAAAAGTGAACCCGAAGGAACCGCATATCTTACTTCTAATAGAGGTGATATGATGCCATTTACTCTACAAACTGCCGTCGGCTTGATACATAGCCATGCAACCAATAAAATAACTATCTACTCAGGCCGTAAGCATGCATTTTGTAGTATAAAATGTCATGATTTACTGAGTCGAAAGCCTTCTAAAATCAATCAAAATAGCTCCTACAACTTTCCCTTCATCTATTGGCCGTTTCCAAGATTCCGTCACGAACAGAAGGAGTGACTCTGATGACTGACCCTTTCTGTATCCCCAATGGTTTTTCTGCAGCACCTCATTTAAATAAGGGTCGTTTGTATCACAAATGATAGACTCATTGATTTTAACTGGGATGCTCAACACAGTCAGGGGTCTGTAGTTACCACACTCCCCACTATCACTTCCCTTGTGCAAGAGTTTGAATTTACCAATTTTCCATTGAGTTGGATATTTTCCTTCATAGTAGCTCATTTTGCCTTTGTGAGCAATACTGCAGCAGATCTCCTTGGCAACGATTTCCATTTCCTTTGGTGTTATACCATCACAGCCATAAGCTTTACTGATGTTCACTTTTCTCAGCTTATTATAAAACCCGTCGGTATCAAGCACAACTTCAGATATCGTTGGGTTTTACTCTTGCGATGTAAGACTTATCTTAGTTGGCAGTTGGAGGAGACTGGGATGCTAGTTTTTCGCCAACTGTGGCAAATAACGAATTCATGGTTTTCGATTTGACAAGATCGTCATGAATTAATGTATTGTTTTCATCTCTCATTGGGCCAATTATCTTGCTACAAGTATTTTCTTGTCCTGTCAGCTGTCTCACAATCTTCCAAAATCCTCTGGTCCTCCTTTCGCTTCACTTAACGTCTTCTTCCAGTATTCTGCTTCCGCTCTTTTCAAAGCTTTGTTTACACTCTTCTCAGTTCCTTATACCTTTTCCAGTCGTTGAAAGTAGTTGGTGAAAAAACACGGACAAGGTACTTGTTATCGTCGGATAAGCTGTCTGTCGTGTTACATACTAGTTCCACTCGTCGCGTAAGAGTCCTGATAGTTGTGGCTTTGTGTGATGTCGGGTTGTAGGATGACTCGTCCAGTAATCTGTCGGTATGTGTCGGTTTCCTGTAAACTGTTGTCCGTAGTGAGTTGTCGTCACGACTTACCATGCAGTCTAGAAAAGGTAGTTTACCATTTTCTTCGTCCTCTCTAGTGAAAGTATCGTCAACGTGGCGTAACCAGAGCGGTATCGTTTGTCGGCAAGTTGAAAGGGCGCTTTCCTCGATGTTCTGCATCACAATTTCTGCTACAACAACAGAAACTGGAGACCCCAAAGCTGTACCATGTAACTGTTTGTAGTGTTTACCGTTGTACTGAAAGTAAGTTGACATAAGGCAAAGGTTTAGTAAGTCCATAATGTCCTCTGTAGGTAGTGGTAAGGGGTCGGTAGATTGTAAGATAGCAGTCTCAGTACATTGTAGTGCCAGTTGAAGTGGAATGCTTGTAAAAAGCGATTTCACATCAAATGACATTAGTTTATAGTCGTCAGGTATCTGTACAGTGAAGTCCTCAGCGGATTGTGGTTTACGTCTGGCGGATTGTGGTTTACGTCTGGATTTGTCGGTGAGCGGTTGTAGTATTTTCGTACGGTACTTGGACAGTTGGTATGTCGGAGAACCACAGAAAGAAACAATAGGTAGCATTGGGAAACCAGGTTTGTGTAGTTTCGGCAGATCATAAAGTTTCGGTGGCTGTGGTACTGAGCACCTTAGTCGAACAACATGCCCTTACATGACTGAAAAACGACGAGGACATAGTTTTTCAACCAACCTAAGAAGAACTCAAACGTGACCCGACTCCAGCGCTTCAACGCAAGCTCAACAGCACATTACTGACGCTCAAAAAGACAAACGCCATTGACACCCAACGCTACTACCGACTAGGGTGTTCAGTACCACAGCCACTGAAACTTTACGGTCTGCCGAATCTACACAAACCTGGTTTCCCAATGCGACCTATTATTTCTTTCTGTGGTTCTCCGAACATCACCGACTTATGAACCACACTTTTGACTGGGACTCTCCGCAATGCCTAACCTACAGCACCAATGACTTTCAACGACTGACCCTGCATAGCTGGTTTACTAAATTGGAACAGACTCCCCTTAACAAGTGTCAACCACTACCGGCACCATACAAACGACTCAGTCACGATATTAACATTATAAACAAAGTGAAAAGAAAGACCTAACTTCACAACGGATGGAGACCGACTAATCCCAACCGACCTACGCCACTTGAGTCTTACAGCCAATAACATCACGGCAAAACTGACCAATCAGTTTATACAAACCGGACTAAGAACACTTCAGTGGCAACAACTATTCACTCGACTCCGATGATGACTTCCGCTCACTCTCCCGGACGATCAAAATACACTATTACATGTTACCCCCAGCTTCAAACCATTTACTGTACAGTTTTCAATAATTACGTGTCGAAAAGACATAATTAACATCTACCGGAATCAAAATTGGTCTGAAAAGTCAAAACGTGTCAGGAATTCGCCTCTCTTAAAATCTCAGACGTCTTTAAACGACTTCTAGTTTCTATTTATAGCAAGACTTCGTGTTCATTTTTTCGTTTTATCTCTTGTTCGTTCAATATGTTAACTGCTTGTCTAAACATAACGTTAGTGTCTTTAATGATTATGGAAAAGCTAACGATCTTTACCGAAGCTGCCAAAGAAAATTCAAATGAAACACGTAAGATAAATTTTTAATATTTTTAAAAGAAAAACTATAAATGGTAACACGACTAAAGCTGAAGGATACTGTTTAAGTTTAAACGGTAGTGCTTTGCTAATGAAAGCAAAGCTTAAAATGATTTAAGATCAATAAACAGCGGCTATCACAAAGGTGCCACATAGACATGACACTTAATACATCATCAGTGTAAACTGGTGGCAGAAGCAAATAGAAAGGGAAAAACCAGAAAAGTCGAATGTCGTTAGATATCGCTATCCAGCATGTGGGTCTTTTTTTTTTAATCAGCGTAAAGCATAAAGGGATTTATGATCGACGTTGGGCAAACAAATAATGATCATGAGTGTTCCAGCAGGAGAGACAGAGACTTAATACTTGTTATTACTTAGAACTTTAACAGACGCTAAATGGAAACCATTGTCAATCAAAGCTAAAAATCTAATATTTCCTTTGTCAAAGTCTTTCAAACTGTTAAATAACTTATTACATTCAAACTTTGAATAATTAAAAGATGTATTGATTGCATGCTTATTGATGGTGAGGCATGACGTTTCGCTGGTTTAAGTGGCCTTTCACAACTCCCTCGTTTACATGTACTTTTACATAGTAGGGTATTTTTTGTTGTATGTTGTATGTTCTTTTTTTTTTGTAAGTATGCACTAAATATACTAATATGATAAGGGTTATGTGTGTAATTTATGATGGTAATAGGACCGAGTGGAGTCCGAACTAGACATTGGTTGTACGTTTTCATAAAAAATAAATAAATAAAAAACATTAGTCAACTCGTCGAAATGCGAGACAACAGCGCGCGCTCATAACGCATTCTGTCCACTTACATAGTTATGACGTGTTAACTGCCCCTTTAATTGTCCTATTGCACTTCCCAATTACAAGGATGACGCGTACACTATCCTATTAGTGCTGGCATCGGGCTGGTGATAACCAATCACGTTCGAGAATTTTGTTGTAGTTTTGACCGGTGCGGGATTTACTTGTCATATAAAACCGGAACGCTCTCATGAAGTCATCCTCAACGTCAAATTTCTTTTCTTAATTTTGTATTCAAAATAGGAGCCGTTAAGTGCCGCTCACATACTAACATTATCTTGTTGTTTAATGCTTTGCTAAAAGTAAAGATTAAAAACTGCGGCCCCTAAAAGGGCAATGCACAGGCACAACTGATAACATAATCAGCTTGGATTAATCGCAGATCCCCGTAAAAAAGGGGTAAATGACACAAAAGTCGACGGACCCATGAAAAGATACTAGGCAAGGTCGCAGTCAAAAGGTATTACTACAAAGAAGGAATTTTTAGTTGACATCTGAATGTAAAAAAAAAAGGAAATAGAAGCTTCTAGTTGACTTCCACAGTATTTTCTCTTTTGCACTTTGGTTATTCAAAAAGTCGGAAGCCATGATTATTGCGTCCCACAAAGCACTCAAAACCAACCGAGACATTAACATTTTTTACGGAGACTCAATATTAAAACAGCAGAGACATTTGACGTATCTTGGCGTGGTGGTAGACAAATCATTACCATGGAACAATCACTTGTCATATGTTGCCTCGAGAGTTTATCCTAAACTGAAACTTTTAGGTAAAATTTCATTTTTTCTTAGCCCTGAAATTTTATTGAAGATTTACAAAACGACAAATTTACCTATTTGAGACTATGGCTGCATCCTATGGGGTTTTTGCAGCAAGACGAACTCCGATTTTCTGGAAAGGTTGCAAAACAAAGCAATGCAAATAATTTTAAGAACAAATCACTTAGCGTGCACACAGTCAATGACGAAGAGACTTGGCCTGTTAACATTATCTAACAGGCGCCGTTATTTACGTCTCCAACTAGTATATAAAATCGTACATGATTATCACTGTCCCAGGCAACTTCAAGGGTATTTTGCATTGAGATCAGAACTTCGCCGTAAAGCCCTGAGAGATAGTAGGGAACTTTATCTCCCAAGATAAAAAACAGCTATGGGCCAGTCAATATTCGAGTATGCCGCTGCAAAGGAATGGAATGACTTCCCCAAAGAACTGTGTGTTTGTGAAACGCTAAGAATTTTTAAAATTAAAACTTTTAAACTTTTTTTTTGTAGAATCAGATGAGGCACAACACAAATGACGTGTACAAATTTTTATCGCTGTAAATATTTTTTGGTAATTTTTAATTTAATCTTGACTTGTATCGATAGTGAATTGTATTTTTAACAGTATTTTTATTGCTGATCACCGGTTTGTACCAGCGTTTTCTATGATGAAAAAAAGTTTAAATAAAACATTTATTGAATAAAGCATTTATTCACGGGGATCTGACTCTTTCCATTCGCTTTAAACTTGCACTATGGTGGTAAGAACTGACTGCGGAAAGTATGGGATTCATGATGTATTCTGAACTTTATCAGCTGAACTCGAAAACAGAGATGTAAATCAGTTGCTGTTTTCTTAGATGTAGTTAATGATATGTTTATTTTTGTGCTAAGTCATAATTTCTCAAAAGTCATGTCCCCATTTTACAGTGTCTAATTATGATGACCAGTTGACCCGCGCAATACCCGGTGGCTAGGGAGAAGGACAATTGTTTGGAATGGGTTGCAAGTAGCTACCAACATTATTATAAAGTGAAGGTAGTCATGAAAAACTGTCGTTTTGAACAAATCGACAAAATGTTTGTATCCAGTTTTAAGTCTAAGGGAGTATTTATGGCTGTACGAATTGAGAGGATGACACTACACAGTGTTTTGTATCTTTTTTTTTATTTTTCAACCGACCTGGTTCGTATTATAGTGAAGTCAGAAATTTTCGGGGAGGTAGTGAAAATACTTCCATCCCAGTTACACAGGGTTAACATGAGCCTTAGCATATTCTTCCAGCAGGACCTTCTTGCCGTCTTTGTCACCAAGGTCGGTCCTCACTATGCGATGTTCCACAACATGGTTCGGAGGCAGTGTGACTGGCGCCTTTGTTCTGTGCAAAAGGAAAAAAATACTTGTTAAAATACAAAATATGCGTTTTATGTTTCCCATCAGCGTTGGTTTTTTTACTGGGTTTTTTTTTTTTTTACTTTTTTATGAACTTTACTTTTTTTGGTACAATGTAGTTTAGCAATTACTTGCGATTATTTAAAGGATATCATTATAGATAACCTTTAGTATCTTGTGAGGTGTCTTATTCTCTCCCAAACATTTTATTGACACAAGAAATTAGCATTAAGCCGTTCTCTCCAGGCCCTTTTCATCCCAGCGTTCTCTTTGGTTGCTTCTATCCCGTAGAAGAAGATGAGAACCGATAGCTTAAAAGAAATAATATTGAACCGTTAGAGCTGTTACAGTGCTTACTTGTAAGAAGTGTGAAACTGGCAACTGTGATAACCGCCTCCTTTGAGTAGTAGGAACATAGTCACATCACCTCTCAATATGTTGTTAGAGACGGTCATTTTCTCAAAGGACGGGTCCCAGCCAATTGTCCTCTTTCCCATTATGGGTCCGTCGGCGGGAAAGTTTACGCCATGAAACATGGATTTGTGTGTAAATGAATTACCCTCAAGCCTGTAAAAATTAAGAGAAATTTGAGAAATCAATAACAAAAATGGAAAATTACCCTTGTATCTGTGCCACATACCGAGAGTGCAATGTGATCGGGAGAATAATGCGTTAGCGCATTTTGTTTTTAAGATTTTGTCATTTCCGCTACAATGTTTTTTAAATTAAACCCATTTTCCCATAGACACCTCTTTTAATCTTTATATTAATTTAATATATATTAATTTAATCTTTATAATACTCCTTAAAAGAAATCTTTAGATTTCTTTCATGGAGTATTATCTCAGTCCCATACTAAACATCACTTTCATACCCAATGTGACCACTGGCTGTGGCAACTCCTCCATCTTCAAATGTAAATGACCTTTCATACGACATTCCAGCAGGAAAGGCTTGTTTGAAATAGTCGTGCATGCCCTCAGGATAATAAGTGAAGCACCTATTTCCATATTTGAACGCTGACGACAGAATGTCAAAGGAGAATGGAAGGGGTCCTCCCTTGGTGACCCGAAAAGTGGACTTCTGTATTCCTCTAGAATAAGATGATAAGAGTGTTGAAAATTATTTTCAGAAACAGCTCATGTATGCCCTGAAACACAGGAAAATTAGGAACACCAAATATTTTATGCTCATGATAATTCAGACTTAAACTTTCATGTTAAGTTGTAAGAAATTAAAGTATTACAAATGAATTTAGCTGTGACTGAGCTTTTACAGGATAATTTGCAGTAGCCTTTAAACTTCGCCTGATTCTGGAGGGCGATGAAGAAGTCGATGTCATAGGCAGTTGGTAATGTGCAAACGCGAATAAAAACAAGCTCATAGTTCATGACTGAAATCTTCTTATGAATCTTTATCTTGATCACTTTGCGTTTTAAAAAAAGTCTTTATTCACCTTGGTAATTTCCCAAAATCATTGACACCGTGACATCAGGCCTTATTTGACAGCTGCAATGTGATCTTATTTAACTCTGTATTTAACAATAAATTGCAATGCATAGTAATGAAATAATTCATCGTGGTCTGTCTTTTAAGAGGCACTTACTCGTAAGGCTTTCCTTTTCCTTCACCCTCGATCTCGAAGTAATGTCCATTGACACTACCCTTCATTTCAAATTTCATATTCATATCTTTGAGAATGACCTGAATAAGTAAAACGGAAAGAAACGATTATTTTCTACCAACAGTTATATTTTTCAAAGACCTAAGCTGGTTAAATTTGCCAGCGCATTTAATTGCTCAGTATCTGAAACGATAAAATATAAGATACTATTAAGATACAGCTTACGCCATATCAAATTAACACAGTGCGCCTCACACCATTTGGCTCTTTATATGTAATTGTCCTACTCTTTGACCTTCTTTTAAAATATTTTCTTGCGCTGCAATATTTCATCGCATCAGAAACAAACACTGGACTGAATTTAGCTTCAAGGTGAGTTGGAAGCGATACAACACGACGGCATTTTTCTGTCTGTGGTTTGTGGGGCATGCATCTGTTTCAGTAACTTTTTAACCTGGCGAGATAAAGCGCTCAAGTTCAGTTTAACATTTATCTTTTGCCTGGTAGAATTTCTGTCGGCGTGGTGTTATCAGTGAGATGGGCTCGTCTACTGAGGGGCCAGTCTTTACCTATCACCAGGACGGGGGGAAGGGGGAATTTTTTTTTTTTTTGGGGGGGGGTTCTACGTTGTTAGAGGAATCGTCGCCAACAAAGTATAAAGGTGGGGCTATACAAAATCGATTGCAAATTAACCGCCAATGACGGGGTAGAGGGAGGGGGGGGGGGTCATAAGTGGGATCATAAATATTACGTGAATCAATCAAAATATTTCAACCCCAAAACCCTCCTCCCCTTAGTCGATAAATAATGAGCAGTAACGATGACAAATTTTTGTTCCCTTAACAATTGCGAATCCTACTTGAGAACCGGCTGGAACACTCAGACAAACTGAGGCTCACCTGCGAGGATTACTGTTTCACTTGATTTTCACCCGTAGGTCAAATAATAATTTTCATTTTTCTTAACGTGTGGATTCCTAGTTGGTTAATAGCAGCGCCTAGCTAGTATTTGAGAGGCACAGGTTTGAATCCTGTCGAAGTCTACTTTTATCAAGCTTCTTTTCAGCAATTGCTAAAATTACAGCTCATCTGCGAGGATTATTGCTTTACATGATTTTAGTGCAAAGTCAAAACGTTTGAAGAACATGTTTTGGGTGTGGCATAGCAATTTGCGTTCGGACGATTTTACCTTATTCTTTGTTACCGGGGTAGATTCGACTCTCTTTATTAAGTTTCAAGAATTCACTAACCTGCTTTGAAAGAGACATGTTAAGGATAAGCCGCTTGATTTTCAAAACTGGATTACGAGCTGAGATAGCCTGTTGTAGTTCACTCCGTCGCCGACCAAGCTGAACTGACTGGAGCTTTAGCGTTGATTGATGTTAATAGCTAAGAAAGGAGAAACAAACGCTCATTGATGATAATGATAACACGTGAACCATCATGTGATATTTAACAATTGGTTCATTCTTAGTGCGGGTGTATTTGTAACTTTAACTTTGAGTAAAATTTAAAAGGTTTTTCAAATAATGTAACATAATAGTAATCATTCGATTCCTTTTTGTTCGATTTGAGACTGTTTCTAGCAAGTTGTTGGTTAGTAATCTGTTTTGTCACACGAAGGTGCACTAATGAGTGATTGTAATCAAATTTAATTTCCTCTTTTAATTAAAATATCAGTTGGACAAAGCACTATTTAATTAGTCAATGCTTTGCTAGAGTCAAGGTCAAAAACAAAAACAAAAAAAGAAAGAGACGGAGAGACCCACGAGGGCGGTACACGGACACAAACGATTACATAATCAGATGGTTTGGTTTTATCAACTGAGTTGACAAACGTGATTTAGCTGACCTAGGTATGTAATCTGATTATCTCTTATGGAAAGTTGGCAATAACTGGTCATGAATGTGCTTTACCCTCAATAATGATAATTAAAAAAAATCCTCTGGAACACTCTGCTGTAATTTTCGGCTTTATTAGGCTCGACAAAATTATATCCAGTTCTAAAGAAAGTATTGTAGTCGTTTCACGCTTGTCAGCCGTTGTGAAGTATAAAAGCGTATGGTTAGCGTTTTTAATTCCTTCAGTCCGTTCGATCTTTTTATTGTTACTTTTAACATTTTATCCTCGTCTCAGATGCTGAACGTCTAAGGAAACAGACTAACTCCGAAACTGAACCAATTCATGTTTACAAAAATATAGGCGTTGCTATTGACATCGAACTTTATGAAATAGTCAAAGCATTGACGACTAGTATTTAATTAGTGAATGCTTTGCCGGAGTCAAGACTCTGGGAATACTTTCGAACTGTCAAACGCGTATTGCCCTTAGGCGCCACGGTCAGCTAAGGTCAACCATGTTTTTTAAAATTATGTTACCAATCGTTTAATTTTAATGAAGCTGGACGTTTATCTTGTCTTAATAATTAATCCTATGTTCAACCGAAAAAAAAGGGCAAAAAAAAATGCCGCTCCCAGATCTATACTAAACTTCAAAATTAAAAATGTTCATCTTTTCCTTTTCTGTATATGTACGTCATGTTGTTTTCTGTGATTTTGCGAAGTCTAGTTTTAAATTTGGCATTGGATGGACAGCAACATGATATTGATACAATACTACCTCATCCTTCGTTACTTTCTTGCAGTGGAAGTATACATTCAACAGGTGGATGTACTTGCAGCACTGTGTTCCGTCGCTACTGCGAATTCGTGTTCGTAATAACGAGGTGCAAGACAATGTTTATGCAACCGTAGCATATTTTTTCGTTGAACCAATTGCACAGCTGTGAATTTCGCATATTCAAGAGCGTCATAACTTTATAAACACAGAGCCTGGGAATGTAATCTGATTTTCTCTTATGGAAAGTTGGCGGTAACTGATCATGAATAAGCTTTTACCCTCAATAATAATAATAAAAAAAATCCTCTGGAACACCCTGCTTTAATTTTCGCCTTTATTAGGTTCAACAAAATTATATCCAATTTCAAAGAAAGTACTTAGTCGTTCCATGCTTGTTAGCCGTTGTGAATTATAAAAGTGTATGCTTGGCGTTTAAATTCCTTCGGTCCGTCCAATCTAATGATTACATAATCAGCTGATTTAGTTTTTGTTAAACTGAGTTGAGAACGTGACTTGGCTGACGAAGGACTAACGCTCGAAATATCTTCTTTAGAATGGCTCTTGCGTGGAAATTCACATTATCAATTCAGTTGATTACAGAAAGAATTAAATAACTTTATAAAAGAAAGAGCCCTGATAAAGCAAGAGCCGGTCCAGTAACGGCAGTGAATATTACTGCTACGTCCACGAAATTGGCTGCTCTTTAGCAGTGGAAACAATTTAGGCAATTCTGGTACTTGTGGTGCTAAAATGAAAGCAATTGTCCGCAAAGTCAATGGTTAGTAATCTGTTTTGTCACACGAAGGTGCACTAATGAGTAATTGAAATCAAATTTAATTTCCTCTTTTAATTAAAATATCAGTTGGACAAAGCACTATTTAATTAGTCAATGCTTTGCTAGAGTCAAGGTCAAAAACAAAAACAAAAAAAGAAAGAGACGGAGAGACCCACGAGGGCGGTACACGGACACAAACGATTACATAATCAGATGGTTTGGTTTTATCAACTGAGTTGACAAACGTGATTTAGCTGACCTAGGTATGTAATCTGATTATCTCTTATGGAAAGTTGGCAATAACTGGTCATGAATGTGCTTTACCCTCAATAATGATAATTAAAAAAAATCCTCTGGAACACTCTGCTGTAATTTTCGGCTTTATTAGGCTCGACAAAATTATATCCAGTTCTAAAGAAAGTATTGTAGTCGTTTCACGCTTGTCAGCCGTTGTGAAGTATAAAAGCGTATGGTTAGCGTTTTTAATTCCTTCAGTCCGTTCGATCTTTTTATTGTTACTTTTAACATTTTATCCTCGTCTCAGATGCTGAACGTCTAAGGAAACAGACTAACTCCGAAACTGAACCAATTCATGTTTACAAAAATATAGGCGTTGCTATTGACATCGAACTTTATGAAATAGTCAAAGCATTGACGACTAGTATTTAATTAGTGAATGCTTTGCCGGAGTCAAGACTCTGGGAATACTTTCGAACTGTCAAACGCGTATTGCCCTTAGGCGCCACGGTCAGCTAAGGTCAACCATGTCTTTTAAAATTATGATACCAATCGTTTAATTTCAATGAAGCCGGACGTTTATCTTGTCTTAATAATTAATCCTATGTTCAACCGAAAAAAAAGGGCAAAAACAAATGCCGCTCCCAGATCTATACTAAACTTCAAAATTAAAAATGTTCATCTTTTCCTTTTCTGTATATGTACATCATGCTGTTTTCTGTGATTTTGCGAAGTCTAGTTATAAATTTGGCATTGGATGGACAGCAACATGATATTGATACAATACTACCTCATCCTTCGTTACTTTCTTGCAGTGGAAGTATATATTCAACAGGTGGATGTACTTGCAGCACTGTGTTCCGTCGCTACTGCGAATTCGTGTTCGTAATAACGGGGTGCAAGATAATGTTTATGCAACCGTAGCATATTTTTTCGTTGAACCAATTGCACAGCTGTGAATTTCGCATATTCAAGAGCGTCATAACTTTATAAACACAGAGCCTGGGAATGTAATCTGATTTTCTCTTATGGAAAGTTGGCGGTAACTGATCATGAATGAGCTTTTACCCTCAATAATAGTAATAAAAAAAATCCTCTGGAACACCCTGCTTTAATCTTCGCCTTTATTAGGTTCAACAAAATTATATCCAGTTTCAAAGAAAGTACTTTAGTCGTTCCATGCTTGTTAGCCGTTGTGAAGTATAAAAGTGTATGCTTGGCGTTTAAATTCCTTCGGTCCGTTCAATCTAATGATTACATAATCAGCTGATTTAGTTTTTGTTAAACTGAGTTGAGAACGTGACTTGGCTGATGAAGGACTAACGCACGAAATGTCTTCTTTAGAATGGCTCTTGCGTGGAAATTCACATTATCAATTCAGTTGATTAAAGAAAGAATAAAATAGTTTTATTAAAGAGAGAGCCCTGATAAAGCAAGAGCCGGCCCACTAACGGCAATGAATATTACTGCTACGTCCACGAAATTGGCTGCTCTTTAGCAGTGGAAACAATTTAGGCAATTCTGGTACTTGTGGTGATGAAATGAAAACAATTGTCCGCAAAGTCAATGGTAGAAACTAGTTACAACGTAATGCGTTTGGCATAATCAGTTTTGCCATGTGCAGGATATGCTGAAACACTCTCCATGTTTTTCAAAAGCTAATTTCATTTTATCGTTTGAAGATACATTTTGACATTCAATTGAAGCGACGCTGTCGAGACTGATAAACTTTGCGCATTCCGTTCTATTTTCGTAGTATTCAAGGGTGTGCAATCTTAATCAATATGACTACCGTCAAATGCCGCCCATATGTTTGCATTATTCGATTGAAAAGAAAAACGACGAACGTCGATTAACAACGCGTAAAGCGATAGGAAAATAATTTCACATTGCTACTAGGCATGCGAGAGTGCATTTTTCAATCAACATTTAGCAAAAAAAGGGAATTAAAGTGGACATTGAAGCTTTACTTATGTTATCGTCAAGAATCAGTTAAATCTTTCTTGTCTATAGTGAGGGCTAAATAGAGAGAACCCATGACGGCTGCTTAACAGGGTTACGAAACGATTACTTCTGTCCTTTGAGCTATTGGATAACATTTGGCCCCAGAGCAATGTTCATTGTCGAGTTCTGATCGCTTGTTTCTGAAAACTGATTTAAAAGTCGCATGCAGACGGTAATTCGAGACTCACAAGTCGAAACTGAATTGTATACAAGGGAAACATACTTATGATTGTAAATAGGAGAGGGAGATGGTAAGTTTTGAGTTCAGTAAGGAAATTGAGAAATATTCTGCTGAATAAATGTTGGGGGTCTACACCGAGACCCTGGGAATACTTTTGAACTGTCTGTTACGGTATAATCAAAGCGACAGAAAAACACTTCAATCCCACAAACTCAACTACTTTATTAAACAGCGAGTAATGTTCTTAACAAGAGGCGACTTCTAAAAGCAGTACAATACTTATCATTGATAAACTTAATTAAGCCCGCCACAGTCTATATGCCAGCTCACCGCTGACACAATCTCACTGCTGTCTCCAGAGTTCCTTGAAATGAGCAATCTTCCGCCGTAACTTTCTCTCGGTATAGCTCTCAAAACAGTCGTCGCTCCGACAACAACAACTACTCCTACTACTACATAGATGAGTCTTTATTTATTTTCGCAAAGTGTTCTGGAACATTCCAGAAGCTCACCTAAGAAATATTTTAGTAGTATTAGACAATAAATGCGTGACTTGATGAAGAGTTCTATGGTATGCAAGTCAGCATGACTAAGCAGTCTGGAGATTTCTAGGTTATATTTATAATTAATCAAAACATGTCAAACAACAAATTGCCCTTGAGCGCCACTTTCAGCTAAGGTCAACTACTTTTTTTTAAGTTATGTAACCAATCGTTTAATTTAAGTGAAGCAGATGTTTACATGGTCTTAATAATTAATCCTTTGTTCAACCGATGAAAAAGGTAAAAACAATTGTCACCTCCAGACCTGTACTAAATTACAAAATTAAAAAGGTTCGTCTGTTGCTTTGTTGTATATGGACGTATATGTACATCACGTTGTTTTTCTGTGATTTTGTTAAGTCTGGTTATAAATTTCATTTCGGATTGGAAGCAACGTTTACTATTTTACCTTTTTACTCGACGAAGAACATGTAACAAATATTGTAGCGTGAAATGACCGATCACTGTTGCTCCCTTGGAATAAATTTAAGTTAGTGTCTTTAATGATTATGGAAAAGCTAGCGATCTTTACCGAAGCACGTAAGATAAATTTTTAATATTTTTAAAAGAAAAACTGTAAATGGTAACGCGACTAAAGCTGAAGGATACTGTTTAAGTTTAAACGGTAGTGCTTTGCTAATGAAAGCAAAGCTTAAAATGATTTAAGATCAATAAACAGCGGCTATCACAAAGGTGCCACATAGACATGACACTTAATACATCATCAGTGTAAACTGGTGGCAGAAACAAATAGAAAAGAAAGAAACTGAAACGTCGAATGGGACATAAAACGAGGTAAGAGAATGTCGTTAGATGTCGCTATCCAACATGTGGGTGTCTTTTTTTAAATCAGCGTAAAGCATAAAGGATTTATGATCGAGATTAGACAAATAAATAATGATCATGAGTGTTCCAGAAGGAGAGACAGAGACAGAGACAGAGAACTTTAACAGACGCTTAATGGAAACCATTGTCAATCAATGCTAAAAATCGAATATCTCCTTTGTCAAAGTCTTTCAAACTGTTAAACAACTTTTGCGTAAACGACAGGCGCCGTTATTTACGTTCCCAACTAGTATATAAAATCGTAAGTGATTATCACTGTCCCAGGCAACTTCAAGGGTATTTTGCATTGAGATCAGAAATTCGCCGTAAAACCCCCAGAGATAGTAGGGAACTTCATCTCCCAAGATAAAAAACAGCTATGGGTCAGTCAACATTCGAGTAAGCCGCTGCAAAGGAATGGAATGACCTCCCCAAAGTACTGTGTGTATGTGAAACGCTGAGAAGTTTTAAAATTAAAACTTTTAAACTTTTAGTAGAATATGATGAGGTACAACACAAATGAAGTGTAGAAATTGTTTATCACTGTAAATATTTTTTGGTAATTTTTAATTTAATCTTAACTTGTATCGATAGTGAAATGTATTTTTAACAGTATTTTTATTACTGATCACCGGTTTATACCAGCGTTTTCTATAATTGTTTTTTCAGTTTAAATAAAGCATTTATTCAAGGGGATCTGGCTCTTTCCATTCGCTTTAAACTTGCACTATGGTGGTAAGAACTGACTGCGGAAAGTATGGGATTCATGATGTATTGTGAACTTTATCACCTCAACTCGAAAACAGAGATGTAAATCAGTTGCTGTTTTCAGAGATTTAATTAATGATATGTTTATTTTTGTGCTAAGTCATAATTTCTCAAAAGTCATGTCTTAATTTTACAGTGTCTAATTATGATGACCAATTGACTCGCGCAATGTCCGGTAGCTACCAAAATTATTAGAAAGTGAAGGTAGTCATGAAAAAACTGTTGTTTTGAACGAATCGACAAAATGTTTGTATCCAGTTTTAAGTCTAAGGGAGTATTTATGGCTGTACGAATTGAGAGGATGACACTACACAGTGTTTTTTATCTTTTTTTTTTATTTTTCAACTGACCTGGTTCGTATTATAGTGAAGTCAGAAATTTTCGGGGAGGTAGTGAAAATACTTCCATCTCAGTTACACAGGGTTAACATGAGCCTTAGCATATTCTTCCAGCAGGACCTTCTTGCCCTCTTTGTCATCAAGGTCGGTCCTCACTATGCGATGTTCTACAACGTGGTTCGGAGGCAGTGTGACTGGCGCCTTTGTTCTGTGCAAAAGGAAAAAAATACTTGTTAAAATACAAAATATGCGTTTTACGTTCCCCATCAGCGTTGGTTTTTTTACTGGTTTTTTTTTTTACTTCTTTATGAACTTTACTTTTTTTGTTACAGTGTAGTTTAGCAATTACTTGTGATTATTTTTCCATTGTCCTGAACATCTTTTATTGACAAATGCAGGGAAGGAAACATTTTTAGGTTTAAAGGATATTATTATAGATAACCTTTAGTATCTTGTGAAGAGTCTTATTCTCTCCCAAACATTTAATTGACAAGGGAAATTAGTATTAAGCCGTTCTCTTCAGGCCCTTTTCATCCCAGCGTTCTCTTCGGTTGCTTCTATCCCGTGAAACTCAGAAGATGAGAACCGATTGCTCAAAAGAAATGATATTCAATCGTTGGAGTTGTTACAGTCCTTACTTGTAAGAAGTGTGAAACTGGCAACTGTGATAACCGCCTCCTTTGAGTAGTAGGAACATAGTCACATCACCTCTCAATATGTTGTTAGAGACGGTCATTTTCTCAAAGGACGGGTCCCAGCCAATTGTCCTCTTTCCCATTATGGGTCCGTCAGCGGGAAAGTTTACGCCATGAAACATGGATTTGTGTGTAAATAAATTGCCCTCAAGACTGTAAAAATTAAGAGGAATTTGAGAAATCAAAATGTAAAAAAATGTAAAATTACTCTTATATCATTGTCACATACCTAGAGTGCAATAGGACCTGGAGAATAATGCGTTAGCGAATTTTGTTTTTTAAATTTTGTCATTTCCGCTACGATGTTTTTCAAATTAAACCCATTTTCCCATAGATGCCTCTTTTAAAATACAGTCGTCTGAATATTCTCTTGTCATTATGCTTTTTCAAGTTGTAGTTTTGTTCCCATGTAGCTAGACAGCAGGCGCTCTTTGGAGAATCACAACTAAGTTACACTTTTAAAAACGGCGCGTCCTGCTCCGTGTAAAAAATGACCTTGAAGATTTCTTTTAAGGAGTATTATCTCAATCCCATACTAAACATTACTTTCATACCCAATGTGTCCACTGGCTGTGGCAACTCCTCCATCTTCAAATGTAAATGACCTTTCATACGACATTCCAGCAGGAAAGGCTTGTTTGAAATAGTCGTGCATGCCCTCAGGATAATAAGTGAAGCACCTATTTCCATATTTGAACGCTGACGACAGAATGTCAAAGGAGAATGGAAGGGGTCCTCCCTTGGTAACCCGAAAAGTGGACTTCTGTATTCCTCTGGGATAAAAAGAATAGGAGTGTTGAAAATTATTTTCAGAAACAGCTCATGTATGCCCTGAAACACAGGAAAATTAGGAAGACCAGATATTTTATGCTCATGATAATTCAAACTTGAGTCAAATACTGCATAAACATTCATGCTAAGTTGTAAGAAATTAAAGTATTACAAATACATTGAGCTGTGACTAAGCTTTTACAGGATAATTTGCAGTAGCCTTTTAACTTCGCCTGATTCAGGAAGGCGATGAAGAAGTCGATGTCATAGGCAGTTGGTAGCTTGCAAACGAGAATAAAAACAAGCTCATAGTTCATGACTGAAAATCTTCTTATGAATTTTTGATCTTGATCACTTTGCGTTTTTAAAAAAGTCTTTATTCACTTTGGTAATTTCCCAAAATCATTGACACCGTGACATCAGGCCTTATTTGACAGCTGCAATGTGATCTTATTTAACTCTGTATTTAACAATAAATTGCAATGCATAGTAATGAAATAATTCATCGTGGTCTGTCTTTTAAGAGGCACTTACTCGTAAGGCTTTCCTTTTCCTTCACCCTCGATCTCGAAGTAATGTCCATTGACACTACCCTTCATTTCAAATTTCATATTCATATCTTTTAGAATGACCTGAATAAGTAAAAAGGAAAGAAACGATTATTTTCTACCAACAGTTATATTTTTCAAAGACCTAAGCTGGTTTTAATTCGCCAGTGCATTTAATTGCTCAGTATCTGAAACGATAAAATATAAATTATTTTTTTTACTATTAAGATACAGCTTACGCCATATCAAATTAACACAGTGCGCCTCACACCATTTGGCTTTTTATATCTAATTGTCCTACTCTTTGACCTTCTTTTAAAATATTTCCTTGCGCTGCAATATTTCATCGCATCAGAAACAAACATTGGACTGAATTTAGCTTCAAGGTGAGTTGGAAGCTTCAAGACATGCAGAATGAATTAAATAAGCCATAAGTGATACATGAAGACAGATTAATTAGTATAGCGACACAACACGACGGCATTTTTCTGTGTGTGGTTTGTGGGGCATGCATCTGTTTCAGTAACTTTTTAACCTGGCGAGATAAAGCGCTCAAGTTCAGTTTAACATTTATCTTTTGCCTGGTAGAATTTCTGTCGGCGTTGTGTTATCAGTGAGATGGGCTTGTCTACTGACGGGCCAGTCTTTACTTATCACCAGGACGGGGGAAAGGGGGGAATGTTTTTTTTTGGGGGGGTTCTACGTCAGAGGAATCGTCACCAACAAAGTATAAAGGGGGAGCTATACGAAATCGACTGCAAATTAACCGCCAATTATGGTGTAGAGGGAGGGGGGTTATAAGTGGGGTCATAAATATTACGTGAATCCACCAAAATATTTCAACCCCAACACCCTCCTTTTTGTTCCCTTAACAATTGCGAATCCTACTTGAGAACCGGCTGGAACACTCAGACAAACTGAGGCTCACCTGCGAGGATTACTGTTTCACTTGATTTTCACCCGCAGGTCAAATAATAATTTCATTTTTCTTAACGTGTGGATTCCTAGTTGGTTTGTAGCAGCGCTCAGCTAGTATTTGAGAGGCACAGGTTTGAATCCTATCGAAGTCTACTTTTATCAAGCTTCTTTTTCTGCAGTTGTTAAAATTACAGCTCATCTGCGAGAATTATTGCTCTACATGATTTTAGTGCAAAGTCAAAACGTTTGAAGAGCATGTTTTGGGTGTGGCATAGCAATTTGCGTTCGGACGATTTTACCTCATTCTTTGTTACCGGGGTAAGTTCGACTCTCTTTGTTAAGTTTCAAGAATTCACTAACCTGCTTTGAAAGAGACATGTTGAGGATAAGCCGCTTGATTTTCAAAACTGGATTACGAGCTGAGATAGCCTGTTGTAGTTCACTCCGTCGCCGACCAAGCTGAACTGACAGGAGCGTTAGGGTGTGGATTGATGTTAATAGCTAAGAAAGAACAAAGAAACGCTCATTGATGATAATGATAACACGTGAACCATCATGTGATATTTAACAATTGGTTCATGCTAAGTGCGGGCGTATTTGTAACTTTAACTTTGAGTAAAATTTAGAAGATGTTTCAAATCATGTAACATAATAGTAATCATTCGATTCCTTTTTGTTCGATTTGAGACTGTTTCTAGCAAGTTGTTGGTTAGTAATCTGTTTTGTCACACGAAGGTGCACTAATGAGTGATTGTAATCAAATTTAATTTCCTCTTTTAATTAAAATATCAGTTGGACAAAGCACTATTTAATTAGTCAATGCTTTGCTAGAGTCAAGGTCAAAAACAAAAACAAAAAAAGAAAGAGACGGAGGAACCCTCGAGGGCGGTACACGGACACAAACGATTACATAATCAGATGGTTTGGTTTTATCAACTGAGTTGACAAACGTGATTTAGCTGACCTAGGAATGTAATCTGATTATCTCTTATGGAAAGTTGGCAATAACTGGTCATGAATGTGCTTTACCCTCAATAATGATAATTAAAAAAATCCTCTGGAACACCCTGCTTTAATTTTCGACTTTATTAGGCTCGACAAAATTTTATCCAGTTCCAAAGAAAGTATTGTAGTCGTTTCATTTCGGACAGCAACTTGATATTGATACAATACTACCTCGCCCTTCGTTACTTTCTTGCAGTGGAAGTATACATCCAACAGGTGGATGTACTTGCAGCACTGTGTTCCGTCGCTACTGCGAATTCGTGTTGGTAATAACGGGTTGCAAGACAATGTTTATGCAATCGTAGCATATTTTTTCGTTGAACCAGTTGCACAGCTGTAAATTTCGCATATTCAAGAGCGTCATAACTTTATATAAACACAGAGCCTGGGAATGTGATCTGATTTTCAATTATAGAAAGTTGGCGGTAACTGATCATGAATGAGCTTTTACCCTCAATAATAATTATAAAAAAAATCCTCTGGAACACCCTGCTTTAATCTTCGCCTTTATTAGGTTCAACAAAAGTATATCCAGTTTCAAAGAAAGTACTATAGTCGTTCCATGCTTGTCAGCCGTTGTGAAGTATAAAAGCGTATGCTTGGCGTTTTTAATTCCTTCGGTCCGTTCAATCTAATGATTACATAATCAGCTGATTTAGTTTTTGTTAAACTGAGTTGAGAACGTGACTTGGCTGACGAAGGACTAACGCACGAAATGTCTTCTTTAGAATGGCTCTTGGGTGGATGTTCACATTATCAACTCAGTTGATTAAAGGAAGAATTAAATAGTTTTATCAAAGAAAGAGCCCTGATAAAGCAAGAGCTGGTCCACTAACGGCAATGAATATTACTGCTACGTCCACGAAATTGGCTGCTCTTTAGCAGTGGAAACGATTTAGGCAATTCTGGTACTTGTGGTGCTGAAATGAAAACAATTATCCGCAAAGTCAATGGTAGAAACTAGTTACAACGTAATGCGTTTGGCATAATCAGTTTTGCCATGCGCAGGATATGCTGAAACACTTTCCATGTTTTTCAAAAGCTAATTTCATTCAATTGAAGCGACGCTGTCGAGACTGATAAACTTTGCGCATTCCATTCTATTTTTGTAGTATTCAAGGGTGTGCAATCTTAATCAATATGACTACCGTCAAATGCCGCCCATATGTTTGCATTATTCGATTGAAAAGAAAAACGACGAACGTCGATTGAGACGCGTAAAGCAATAGGAAAAATAATTTCACATTGCTACTCAGCATGCGAGAGTGCATTTTTCAATTAACATTTAGCAAAAAAAGGGAATTAAAGTGGACATTAAAGCTTTACTTATGTCATCGTCAAGAATCAGTTAAATCTTTCTTTTGTAAACGTCATTCAAGACTGTTTGATGACTTATCCCAGTGATTATTATAGTGAGGGTTAAATAGAGAGAACCCATGACGGCTGCTTGACAGGGTTACGAAACGATTACTTCTGTACTTTGAACTATTGGATAACATTTGGTCCCAGAGCAATGTTCAGTGTCGAGTTTGGATCGCTTGTTTCTGAAAACTGAATTAAAAGTCGCATGCAGACGGTAATTCGAGACTCACAAGTCGAAACTGAATTGTATACAAGGGAAACATACTTGTGATTGTAAATAGGAGAGGGAGATGGTAAGTCTTGAGCTCAGCAAGGAAATAGAGAAATATTCTGCTGAATAAATGTTGGGGGTCTGCACCGAGACCCTGAGAATACTTTTGAACTGTCTGTTACAGTATAATCAAAGCGACAGAAAAACACTTCAATCCCACAAACTCAACTACTTTCTTAACAAGGAGCGACTCCTAAAAGCAGTACAATACTTGTCGTTAATAAACCCCGCCACAGTCTATATGCCAGCTCACCGCTGACACAATCTCACTGCTGTCTCCAGAGTTCCTTGAAATGAGCAATCTTCCGCCGTAACTTTCTCTCGATATAGCTCTCAAAACAGTCGTCGCTCCGACAACAACAACTACTCCTACTACTACATAGATGAGTCTTTATATATATTCAAAAAGTTACAGAAAAGAACATTCCAGAAGCTCACCTAAGAAATATTTTAGTAGTATTAGATAATAAATGCGTGACTTGATGAAATGTTTTGAAAAGTTCTATGGTATGCAAATCACCATGACTAAGCAGTCTGGTGATTTCTAGGTTATATTTACAATTAATCATAACATGTCAAACAACAAATTGCCCTTGAGCGCCGCTGTCAGCTAAGGTCACCTATGTTTTTTTTTTAATTATGAAACCAATCGTTTAATTTAAGTGAAGCAGATATTTATATGGTCTTAATAATCAACCTTTGTTCAACCGAGAAAAAGGGCAAAAACAATTGCCACCTCCAGACCTGTACTAAATTACAAAATTAAAAAGGTTCGTCTGTTGCTTTGTTGCATATGAACGTATATGTACATCACATTGTTTTTCTGTGATTTTGTTAAGTCTGGTTATAAATTTCCCTTCGGATTGGAAGCAGCGTTTACTATTTTACTTTTTTACTCGACGATGAACATGTAACAAATATTGTAGCGTGAAATGACCGATCACTGTTGCTCCCTTGGAATAAATTTAAGAAAAATAAAAGAAAATTCAAATGAAACACCTAAAAGAAAATTTTAAAAGAAAAAATTGTAAATGGTGACACGACTAAAGCTGAAGGATACTGTTTAAGTTTAAACGGTAGTGCTTTGCAAAGTAAAGTAAAGCTTAAAATGATTTAAGATCAATAAATAGCGGCTATCACAAAGGTGCCACATAGACACGACACTTAATACATCATCAGTGTAAACTGGTGGCAGAAACAAATAGAAAGGGAAAAAAAACAGAAAAGTCGAATGGGACATAAAACGAGGTAAGAGAATGTCGTCAGATGTTGCTATCCAGTATGTGGGTGTCTTTTTTTTTAAATCAGCGTAAAGCATAAAGGGATTTATGATCGACATTGGGCAAACAAATAATGATCATGAGTGTTCCAGAAGGAGAGACAGAGACTTAATACTTGTAATTATTTAGAACTTTAAAAGACGCTAAATGGAAACCATTGTCAATCAATGCTAAAAATCTAATATTTCCTTTGTCAAAGTCTTTCAAACTGTTAAATAACTTTTGCGTAAACGATCTGAATGTAAAATAAAAAAGGAAATAGAAGCTTCTAGTTGGCTTCCACAGTATTTTCTCTTTTGCATTTTGGTTATTCAAAAAGTCGGAAGCCATGATTATTGCGTCCCATAAAGAACTCAAAACCAATCGAGACATTAATATTTTTTACGGAGACTCAATATTAAAACAGCAGAGACATTTTAAGTATCTTGGCGTGGTGGTAGACGAATCATTACCATGGAACAATCACGTGTCATATGTTACCTCGAGAGTTTATCCTAAACTGAAACTTTTAAGTAGAATTTCATTTTTTCTTAGCCCTGAAATTTTATTGAAGATTTACAAAACGACAAATTTACCTATTTGAGACTGGCTGCATCGTATGGGGTTTTTGCAGCAAGAAGAACTCCGATTTTCTGAAAAGGTTGCAAAACAAAGCAATGCAAATAATTTTAAGAACAAATCACTTAGCGTGCACACAGTCAATGAGGGAGAGACTTGGCCTGTCAACATTATCTAACAGGCGTCGTTATTTACGTCTCCAACTAGTATATAAAATCGTAAATGATTATCACTGTCCCAGGCAACTTCAAGGGTATTTTGCATTGAGATCAGAAATTCGCCGTAAAGCCCTCAGAGATAGTAGGGAACTTCATCTCCCAAGATAAAAAACAGCTATGGGCCAGTCAACATTCGAGTAAGCCGCTGCAAAGGAATGGTATGACCTCCCCAAAGAACTGTGTGTATGTGAAACGATGAGAAGTTTTAAAATTAAAACTTTTCAACTTTAAGTAGAATCAGATGAGGCACAACACAAATGACGTGTATAAATTGTTTATCACTGTAAATATTTTTTGGTAATTTTTAATTTAATCTTAACTTTTATCGATAGTGAATTGTATTTTTAACGGTATTTTTATTACTGATCACCGGTTTATACCAGCGTTTTCTATGTTGAATTTGCTGATCGGTTTTTTCAGTTTAAATAAAGCATTTATTAAATAAAGCATTTATTCACGGGGATCTGACTCTTTCCATTCGCTTTAAACTTGCACTATGGTGGTAAGAACTGACTGCGGAAAGTAAGGGATTCATGATGTAATCTGAACTTTATCATCTCAAATCGAAAACAGAGATGTAAATCAGTTGCTGTTTTCAGAGATTTAGTAAATGATATGTTTATTTTTGTGCTAAGTCATAATTTCTCAAAAGTCATGTCTCAATTTTACAGTGTCTAATTATGATGACCAATTGACTCGCGCAATGCCCGGTGGCTAGGGAAAAAGACAATTGTTCGGAAAGGGTTGTAAGTAGCTACTAGCACTATTAGAAAGTGAAGGTAGTCATGAAAAAACTGTCGTTTTGAACAAATCGACAAAATGTTTGTATCCAGTTTTAAGTCTAAGAGAGTATTTATGGCTGTGCGAATTGAGAGGATGACACTACACAGTGTTTTTTATCCTTTTTTTTATTTTTCAACTGACCTGGTTCGTATTATAGTGAAGTCAGAAATTTTCGGGGAGGTAGTGAAAATACTTCCATCCCAGTTACACAGGGTTAACATGAGCCTTAGCATATTCTTCCAGCAGGACCTTCTTGCCATCTTTGTCATCAAGGTCGGTCCTCACTATGCGATGCTCTACAACGTGGTTCGGAGGCAGTGTGACTGGTGCCTTTGTTCTGTGCAAAAGGAAAAAAATGCTTGTTAAAATACAAAATATGCGTTTTACGTTCCCATCAGCATTGGTTTTTTTACTGGTTTTTTTTTTTTACTTTTTAATGAACTTTACTTTTTTTGGTACTGTGTAGTTTAGCAATTACTTGTGATTATTTTTCCATCGTCCTGAACATCTTATATTGACAAATGCAGGGAAGGAAACATTTTTAGGTTTAAAGGATATCGTTATAGATAACCTTTAGTATCTTGTGAAGAGTCTTATTCTCTCCCAAACATTTAATTGACAAGGGAAATTAGTATTAAGTCGTTCTCTTCAGGCCCTTTTCATCCCAGCGTTCTCTTCGGTTGCATCTATCCCGTAAAACTCAGAAGATGAGAACCGATAGCTCAAAAGAAACGATGTTCAACCGTTGGAGTTGTTACAGTACTTACTTGTAAGAAGTGTGAAACTGGCAACTGTGATAACCGCCTCCCTTGAGTAGTAGGAACATAGTCACATCACCTCTCAATATGTTGTTAGAGACGGTCATTTTCTCAAAGGACGGGTCCCAGCCAATTGTCCTCTTTCCCATTATGGGTCCGTCAGCGGGAAAGTTTACGCCATGAAACATGGATTTGTGTGTAAATGAATTACCCTCAAGACTGTAAAAATTAAGAGAAATTTGAGAAATCAATAACAAAAATGTAAAATTACTCTTATATCTGTGTCACATACCTAGAGTGCGATGTGACCTGGAGAATAATGTGTTAGCGCATTTTGTTTTTTAGATTTTGTCATTTCCGCTACGATGTTTTCCAAATTAAACCCATTTTTCCATAGATGCCTCTTTTAAAATATAGTCGTCTTAATATTCTCTTGTCACTGTGCTTTTTCAAGTAGTAGTTTTGTTCCCATGTAGCTAGACAGCAGGCGCTCTGGGGAGAATCACAACCAAGTTTCTCTTTTAAAAACGGCGCGGCCTGCTCCGTGTAAAAAATGACCTTGAAGATTTCTTTTAAGGAGTATTATCTCGATCCCATACTAAACATTACTTTCATACCCAATGTGTCCACTGGCTGTGGCAACTCCTCCATCTTCAAATGTAAATGACCTTTCATACGACATTCCAGCAGGAAAGGCTTGCTTGAAGTAGTCGGGCATGCCCTCAGGATACTTAGTGAAGCACCTATTTCCATATTTGAACGCTGACGACAGAATGTCAAAGGAGAATGGAAGGGGTCCTCCCTTGGTAACCCGAAAAGTGGACTCCTGTATTCCTCTGGAATAAAATGATAAGAGTGTTGAAAATTATTTTCAGAAACAGCTCATGTATGCCCTGAAACACAGGAAAATTAGGAAGACCAAATATTTTATGCTCATGATAATTCAAACTTGAGTCAAATACTGCATAAACGTTCATGTTAAGTTGTAGGAAATTAAAGTATTACAAATGAATTTAGCTGTGACTAAGCTTTTACAGGATAATTTGCAGTAGTCTTTACACTTTACGCCTGATTCTGGAAGCAGATGAAGAAGTCGATGTCATAGGCATAATTTGCCAAAGCGAATCAAAACAGGGTCATAGTACATGACTGAAAATCTTCTTATGAATCTTTATCTTGATCACTTTGCGTTTTTAAAAAAAGTCTTTATTCACTTTGGTAATTTCCCAAAATCATTGACACCGTGACATCAGGCCTTATTTGACGGCTGCAATGTGACCTTATTTAACTCTGTATTTAAAAATAAATTGCAATGCATAGTAATGAAATAATTCATCGTGGTCTGTCTTTTAAGAGACACTTACTCGTAAGGCTTTCCTTTTCCTTCACCCTCGATCTCGAAGTAATGTCCATTGACACTACCCTTCATTTCAAATTTCATATTCATATCTTTTAGAATGACCTGAATAAGTAAAAAGGAAAGAAACGATTATTTTCTACCAACAGTTATATTTTTCAAAGACCTAGGCTGGTTTTAATTTGCCAGCGCATTTAATTGCTCAGTATCTGAAACGATTAAATATAATTTTTTTTTAATATTAAGATACAGCTTACACCATATCAAATAAACACAGTACGCCCCACACCATTTGACTCTATATAAGTAATTGTCATACTCTTTGACCTTCTTTTAAAATATTTCCTTGCGCTGCAATATTTCATGGCATAAGAAACAAACACTGGACTGAATTTAGCTTCAAGGTGAGTTGGAAGCTTCAGGACATGCAGAATGAATTAAATAAGCCATAACTGATACATGAAGACAGGTTAATTAGTATAGCGACACAACACGACGGCATTTTTCTGTGTGTGGTTTGTGGGGCATGCATCTGTTTCAGTAACTTTTTAACCTGGCGAGATAAAGCGCTCAAGTTCAGTTTAACATTTATCTTTTGCCTGGTAGAATTTCTGTCGTGGTGTTATCAGTGAGATGGGCTCGTCTACTGAGGGGCCAGGACGGGGGAAAGCGGGAATGTTTTTTTTGGGGGGGTTCTACGTTGTTAGAGGAATCGTCGCCAACAAAATATAAAGGGGGAGCTATACAAGATTGACTGAAAATTAACCGCCAATGACGGGGTAGAGGGAGAGGGGGGGTCATAAGTGGGGTCATAAATATTACGTGAATCAACCAAAATATTTCAACCCCGACACCCTCCTCCCCTTAGTCGATAAATAATGAGCAGTAACGAAGACAAATTTTTGTTCCCTTAGCAATTGCGAATCCTACTTGAGAACCGGCTGGAACACTCAGACAAATTGAGGTTCACCTGCAAGGATAATTGTTTCAGTTGATTTTCACTGATTCCATTCTAACGTGTGGATTCCTAGTTGGTTAGTAGCAGCGCTCAGCTAGTATTTGAGAGGCACAGGTTTGAATCCTGTCGAAGTATAGTTTTATCAAGCCAGGAGTGATGGCTCCTGTCAAGCTTCTTTTCTGCAACTGTTAAAATTACAGCTCACCTGCGAGGATTATTGCTTTACTTGATTTTAGTGCAAAGTTATAACTTTTGAAGAGCATGTTTTTGGTGTGGCATACCAATTTGCGTTCGGACGATTTTACCTTATTCTTTGTTACCGGGGTAGATTCGACTCTCTTTGCTTAGTTCCAAGAATTCACTAACCTGCTTTGAAAGAGACATGTTGAGGATAAGCCGCTTGATTTTCAAAACTGGATTACGAGCTGAGATAGCCTGTTGTAGTTCACTCCGTCCAAGCTGAACTGACTGGAGCGTTAGGGTGGATCGATGTTAATAACTAAGATAGAACAAAGAAACGCTCATTGATGATAATGATAACACGTGAACTATCATGTGATATTTCAGTAACAATTGGTTCATGCTTAGTGTGGGTGTATTTGTAACTTTAAATTTAAGTAAAATTTAAAATATGTCTCAAATCATGTAACATAATAGTAATCATTCGATACCTTTTTGTTAGATTTGAGACTGTTTATGGCAACTTGTTGGTTGGTAATCTGTTTTGTCACACGAAGGTGCAATAATGAATGATTGTAATCAAATTTAGTTTCTTCTTTAATTAAAATACCATTTGGGCAAGGAACATTTTAATTAGTCAATGCTTTACACAAACGATAACATAATCAGATGGTTTGGTTTTATCAACTGAGTTGACAACGTGACTTGGCTGACGAAGGACTACCGCTCGAAAGTTCATCTTTAGAAAGAATTTATTTCTGTAAAGTAGGCCTCAACGATGAACATGTAACGAATATTGTAGCTTGAAATGACCGATCGCCTTTTCTCCCTTCGAATCAGTTTAAATTTCTCTACTGCCAGAGCTAACGTCAAAGTTTTACGATGCGTAGTTTTGATAATTTGTGTGAGAGAATAACAGAATTGATAAAAATTGCTTCAAAACAGGAGGACAACCTAATCATTCTTTTCACTAATTTCAGTAATCTATCCAACCTTCTTGGTTGATTATACGGAATTACCTCATCCAGTTTATATGAAATTTTCCAACTTTCTATTGAAATGGCGTGAAATCGTTCACTGTCTCTAGAATTTAAAATTGTTTTGTGTTTAGGAATAATGTACATGTGTGCTTGTTGGTTCAAATCCATTAAAATACTCTTTTCAGACCAAAACCTTAAAGAATTCTCTCTTAAAATTTGAATTGAATTGATTTTGGTGATCAGGGGATAATGTGAAGCTAGTCCAGAGTGGATGAAGACTGCTGGAATATTCTTTTCACAACCGAAATCTCAATTTACTTGATCAGTGGTGGAGGTCGGCTGACCCCTGATGATGAATAGGTTTGATTTTTTCGAGCCCGAAAAAAGCTGGGCAAGGAATATTGCTGCTGATACAATACGTCAACGCCCTTTGTTGTTCTCTTGCAGAGGAACTGTAATAGCGGGGTGCAAGACAAAGTTTATGTACTCGTAGCATATTTTTTCGTTGAACCAGACGCAGAACTGAAAGTTTCGCACATTCAAGAGCGCCATAACTTTATAAACATAGAGCCTAGGAACGTGATCTGTTATGGAAAGTTGGCAATAACTGGTCATGAATGTGCTTTACTCTCAATAATGATAATTGAAAAAATCCTCTGGAACGCCCTGCTTTAGTAATTTTCGGCTTTGCTAGGTTAGACAAAGGCATATCCAGTTTTAAAGGGAGTATTGTAGTCGTTTCATGCTTGTCAGCCGTTGTTAAGTATAGAAGCGTATGCTTGGCGTTTTTAATTCTTTCGGTCCGTTCAATCTTTTTATTGTTACTTTTAACATTTTATCCTCGTCTCAGATGCTGAACTTTTAAGGAAACAGACTAACTTCGAAACTGAACCAGTTCATGTTTACAAAAATATAGGCGTTGCTATTGACATCGAACTTTATCAAATAGTCAAAGCATTGACGACTAGTATTTAATTAGTCAATGCTTTGCTGGATTCCAGACCCTGGGAATACTTTTGAACTGTCAAACAGGAATTGCCCTTAGGCGCCGCAGTCAGCTGAGGTCAACCATGTTTTTTAAAATTATGAAACCAGTCGTTTAATTTCAATGAAGCCGATGTTTATTTTGTCTTAATAATGAATCCTTTGTTCAACCGAAAAAAAGGGCAAAAACAAATGCCGTTCCCAGATCTATACTAAACTTCAAAATTAAAAATGTTCGTCTTTTCCTTTTCTGTATATGTACATCATGCTGTTTTCTGTGATTTTGTGAAGTCTAGTTATAAATTTGGCATTGGATGGACAGCAACATGATATTGATACAATACTACCTCATCCTTCGTTACTTTCTTGCAGTGGAAGTATACATTCAACAGGTGGATGTACTTGCAGCACTGTGTTCCGTCGCTACTGCGAATTCGTTTTCGTAATAACGGGGTGCAGGACAATGTTTATGCAACCGTAGCATATTTTTTCGTTGAGCCAGTTGCACAGCTGTAAATTTCAAAAGCGTCATAACTTTATAGACACAGAGCCTGGGAATGTAATCTGATTTTCTCTTATGGAAAGTTGGCGGTAACTGATCATGAATGAGCTTTTACCCTCAATAATAATCATAAAAAAAATCCTCTGGAACACCCTGCTTTAATTTTCGCCTTTATTAGGTTCAACAAAAGTATATCCAGTTTCAAAGAAAGTACTTTAGTCGTTCCATGCTTGTTAGCCGTTGTGAAGTATAAAAGCGTATGCTTGGCGTTTTTAATTCCTTCGGTCCGTTCAATCTAATGATTACATAATCAGCTGATCTAGTTTTTGTTAAACTGAGTTGAGAACGTGACTTGGCTGACGAAGGACTAACGCACGAAATGTCTTCTTTAGAATGGCTCTTGCGTGGAAATTCACATTATCAACTCAGTTGATTAAAGGAAGAATTAAATAGCTTTATTAAAGAAAGAGACCTGATAAAGCAAGAGCCGGTCCAGTAACGGCAATGAATATTACTGCTACGTCTACGAAATTGGCTGCTCTTTAGCAGTGGAAACGATTTAGGCAATTCTGGTACTTGTGGTGCTGAAATGAAAACAATTGTCCGCAAAGTCAATGGTAGAAACTAGTTACAACGTGATGCGTTTGGCATAATCAGTTTTGCCATGTGCAGGATATGCTGAAACACTCTCCATGTTTTTCAAAAGCTAATTTCATTTTATCGTTTGAAGAAATATCGACCGAATACAGTTTTAAAAGAAAGTGCCTTAACAAAATTTGGGAAAAATACCGAATTTTAAAGAGTTCACGGTATCAAGTTTTTTGCCCCAACCTCCTTACTCTCAGTGTGGATCCATTACTTTCAAAAGATACATTTTGACATTCAATTCTTGCGACGCTGTCGAGACTGATAAACTTTGCGAATTCCATTCTATTTTCGTAGTATTCAAGGGTGTGCAATCTTAATCAATAGGGTCCTTTCGATATCATTGGACGCGCCTTCCTGAGAACTAGAAATGAACATGCAAACGAGGCTTAGAGGACCGCGCACGGGGAAAATTAAAAACAGAAACCGGTGCACTGTATGTAATGTGTAAGTTACCATTATTTTTCCAAAGTTATGGTGAACTTTTGTTCTGTAGCGAACTGCTTGAACAGTTCTAGGAATCGTCCGGATCTTTCCTTTTTCTGCTTCCCTTCCGAACAGAATTCTAGAAGGCTTTGGAAGAACTTTTGTCGACGAAATGATCCCGAATTCCGAGGTCAAAAAAACCCTCGGATTTGCAGTGCACATTTCGAGGCTTCCTCCATCAAAAATTCCCTTGGCGGGAGAAGAGAAATTATTCCAGATGAATTGCCGAAGTATTTTAATCCCTCAACAAACGAGGGTCCTGTTTCTTCTCGTGAAAAAAGACTGGATGACAGAAAGAAACGAACATCTCATGAGCAATGTCCTAAACCTAAAAAGAGTAGGACGGTTACAAAGGAAGGCAAAGATACCTGGGTCGCAACAAGCAACGAGGCAGTTCTTTTGGATCACAATTATTGTCAGCGTCTTCTAAACAATGACAAGGGAACTCAAACAGACTTTCCTTTTGAAGATTTACAGGTTTTAAACAGTGAAATTAATACTTTGAAGGAGGAAAACGCAAATCTTAAGGCAAAGTTGACAAACAGCAAGCAGCTGAAAAGAGAGCTATTTGTGGATGATGTTTTAAAAGATGACGAGTCAGTCAAATTTTACACAGGGATACCTAGCCTGGCTTGCTTAACAATGATATTTAATTTGTTAAAGCCCTTTGCAGAAAAACTTAAGTACTGGGACAAAAACAAAGAGAAGGAAGTTACATATCAAAAAGATTCAAGCAAAAAAAAGCCTGGAAAGCAAAGATTATTGACCATTATGGAAGAGTTCATCTTAACTTTGGTGAGACTCAGACTTGGGCTTTTAAGCAGACATCTTTCAGATATATTTGGAGTATCAGAGGGAACAGTTAGCAAAGTCTTTACAACTTGGGTTTGTTTTCTGTCTACAGTTTTTCGTGACATTCTCCTTAAATGGCCTTGTAAGGAAGACATTAAGAAAACTTTACCACGGTCTTTTTGTAAGTTTCCTAGCACAAGAATAATAATAGACTGTACTGAGATATTTTTACAAAAGCCAACATCCCCTAGTGCCCAGAGGGCCACCTGGAGTAACTATAAACAGCACAACACAATGAAAGCACTAGTGGGAATCTCACCTACAGGTTATTTCACCTTTGTTTCTAAACTATGGACTGGAAATGTCAGCGATAGATATATTACTGAAAAAAGTGGTCTACTGGACAAACTTGAAGAGGGGGATTCTGTTATGGCAGACAAAGGCTTCAACATCAGGGATCTGCTTACAAGAAAGAAAGTAGCACTTAATATCCCACCACTTTGCAAAGGTAACTCACCCTTTAAAGTTTAGTGTTTTAGTTAGATAAAGGGAGTTTCAGAGGGAAGGAATGAGAGAAGGTATGGAAAAAGCAAACAGATGGTCTCCTTAGGCTGGTAAAATATCTGATAGAGCAACATACCTATATCTAATTGGTAGTAACGATGAAGTTGAAGTTACTTAACAGGTACAAATTCTTATCAGTATTTTTATTAATGGTTAAGGCAAGCTGCTCATCAGGGAGATACATGTAACCTTTACTTTAACTCAATCTCACAAATATGTTTATAAAGGCTGCAGTTCCCATCATATGTGATCTCTTTTCTAGGTGCTTTGATATTTAACATAAACAGCTTTGACTGAAAAACAGCAAGTACTTCTCTATCAGTAGCTTCTCAAGTTGGCATTTACTTAATTTGAAATCTCTTTTTTTACTCAGGAAAGCAACTGTCTAAGAAGGCAGTAAAATCTACCTGTGCCATTGCCAGTGTTCGGATCCATGTAGAACGTGCCATTGGACGACTTAAGGACTTTAGAATTCTACAAGGGAACTTTCTTGTTCCAATGCTGCCCATTGCTGACAACATTTTTAGTGTGTGTGCTGCTCTGTGCAATTTGCTACCACCCCTGGCTAAATAACTACTGCTGCCTTGTGAGCTGAGAAGCACAATAAGTTTGTAACTTTGAACAATTACCAGTCAGTTTATGTTAATGGTTAATAACACATATCAAAAATCTTCTTTAGACCCACTGAGGAATTATCCAGCATTGAGCATCAGCATTCACCACCAATGATAGTCCCTTATAATGATTTAAGTATGTCATGGTGAAAGAGTTCCTTAACTATGTATTTTAAGAAAAATTTTCTCAGCTTCTCAAGCATTTCGTTCCACAACTCACTGTCAAACTTGACATTGACAATCAATATTCCTTTGAAGGTATAAATAACTAGATCACAGCAATGAATCCCTGTTATTCCCATCAGACCCTGAATTTGATAGTTCCATTTTGTTTCTTTTTTTAGTATATATTTGTCACCAACAAACACGAGCTTCTCCTCAGCTGCAACCTGTGGAGGGAGATTTCTTTTTGCATACATGCTCTTAATTTCAATTAACTTCTTCTGACAGCACTCACAAATCCTGACACCATCAGGACTGGCTCCCAAGAAGGGCCATAGTGTGTTTACTATTAGTCCACTGTTTTTTATTGACAACTTCTCGTGGTTTCTCTTTTGTTTTTTAATGTAGAGATCAAGTGCTTTCTTTTCCTTTTCATGACCCCATGTTAACTGTTTTGGCATTGCATCTTCAGCAATTGGACAGTAATTCATAAGATGCTTCACAGTGTTTCTCTTGTCTGTGCTCTCTCTGAGGTGGCACACGGTGTAAAATGAGGAAGCTGTAATTCTTCCTGCCCTTTGATCAAACCAAAATTGGGACTGGGATTGATTGACAGTCTTTTTGTTGATCATTTCTGCTTGCTCTTCATTAAATGAAATAGACTCAAGGAACTCAGTTGCAAGTTCTGTAGAGACTGTAGGTGTCACTTTTTCAATATTAACAGAAACAAACACTTTAGCATAATCACTCATTGAATAAACATCAACACTTTGAACACTTTCTTGTTTACTGACATTTAAATCATCACTTATCAAAGCCCTGATTTCTTCCTCTGTTTGCCCTGGTTCTTCAGCTGAATGTAAGAAAGGGAGAGCTGAAGAACCTGGGAATGTTTCCAGCAACCCAGCTTTGAACTGTTGTTCTAATTCAGCTGGGTCATAAGGAATACAAAGTGGATTAAAATCTCTTGGCTTTGCAGAGTCTTTTACTGTCACACCATAGCCACCACTATTTGTTTGTAGCTCCTGAACAGGCAAACTTCCCTCATTTCTCTTTCCTTTCTTTTTCCACATGCATTGTCTTGATGTACATGACTGGAGATCATTGAATCGTACGCTTGCTTCCAGATCAAAAAGTGCTGCAGCTATGTGGCGACAACCTCCATCTGCCCTATCAAATAGAGACCAAGATGACTGATATTTATTAAACATTGTCCTCACACAAATAAAATGATCAAAAAAGCAAGTGATTTTCAGTCATCTGCTTGTTTTTTCTGTATATTAATCTTATAGCAGAGTGAAACATTTGGTACACTGAAATGTAGCCAATAGCTTAATTTTTTTTTTCTTTGAAAGTTAGTAGTGATATATTATCACACAAGTTTCATTTTTTATTTATTCAGTTAGTTAGCTGGGTTTTTTTAATTAATGTATTTCAGATATAACATATCTGTATGTTGTTTACATTAACATTAAAAATAGTCCAACAATTTATTAGCTGATCATAACAGGTGAACATACACCTCTCATTTTAGACTTTTAGCTCGTACATATTTCAAATGACTCTGGCTCATTGTACATCTTAAGGCTAATTACCTTGTAGTAAGAGTAAATGAAAATACATACCCTCCTTTGCATGGGCAGTAGGCTGAATGCACACTTCCATCCTTCTTTAAAATAAAAAAACCCTTATATGTTGCTGACCCATCGTCAGCCTTGGACCTTTCAGTTGGCTTTACAGCAAACAGAAAATAACTGTAGCTGCTGGCACTAGATTGTGGCGGATGGTAACAAAGGTCTTCTACGTGTCCATCGAAGTACAACTTGTATCCCAGAAGAGATTTGTAACTTTTTAGGCTTTCGGCGTTATACCCGGGATCCTTTCCCACTAGATAATTAAAAAGATCAGGAAATCTAAAGTCTGGTACTTCCGAAAAATTGTGGGTCCATTTACCAAAAGCCTGATTTTCTTTGTTCAACGGATTGGCCAAGTACCCTTCATTGTTAGTTTTCAGTTGCTCTTTCATTGAAATTGCTTGATCGACTGGCTCTTCTTCTTCTGAGATTTTCGGGACTTTTATCTCCTCACTTTTTACACAAAGTTCTACTAGTTCATTCTTACGCTTTCCCGAGCTTTGAATGCCTCTTTGTTTTAAATATTCTTTTAACCAAGGAACTGGTTTAGTGCTGAAGATGCCCGCACCAGAGCTGGCATCCATTTTGTCCTCTAAGCCTCGTTCACATGTTGGTTTCTAGTTCTCAGGAACACGCGTCCGAGAATGTCGAAAGGACCCTATATGACTACCATCAAATTCCGCCCATATGTTTGCATTATTCGATTGAAAAGAAAAACGATGAACGTCGATTGAGTAAGGCGATAGGCAAAATAATTTCACATTACTACACGGCATGCGAGAGCGCATTTTTCAATCAACATTTAGCAAAAAAAGGGAATTAAGGTGGACATTGAAGCTTTACCTATGTCATCATCAAGAATCAATTAAATCTTTCTTTTGTAAACGTCATTCAAGACTGTTTGATGACTTATCCCAGTGATTATTATAGTGAGGGCTAAATAGAGAAAACCCATGACGGCTGCTTGACAGGGTTACGAAACGATTACTTCTGTACTTCGAACTATTGGATAACATTTGGCCCCGGAGCAATGTTCATTGTCAAGTTTGGATCGCTTGTTTCTGAAAACTGATTTAAAAGTCGCATGCAGACGGCAATTCGAGAGAATTATTAGCCTTGGCCCGTGAAAAGCGAGCGTGCCAGACCAAAATATATAGCGTACATTTTCACGGAGTTCAGCCATTTTCTTGCTGTACTCCTACTGCAAATCACACGCTATTGGGACAAAACTAGACGTGTTTGGTCTCTACTTCTGTTTTGATTCATTTAAATATATCAATTTTAACTTTAAAATTACCCTACCTTTATTTTTAAGTAAACAAACCTCCGTTTTAGGTAAAGTTTTCGAGTTTATTTTTCTCGAGTGAGAGTAAATTACATGTAACTATAAATGTTGTTGTAAATACGTGAGCGTGAGCTAAATAAAATCTTCTCACACATAAAATATTCGAAACATGTAGTTGTCGCAAGAAAATACTCCCTTGTACACGAACCTCGTGTAGATACATTCGGTGTTCTGCTCGGTTGCTTTCAATGGATTTCTACCACTGTCACTGTAATTAAAATAGCATGTTTGTGTAGTCCACCTGTTTAGATACATTTTCAAATTAACTCTAAGTTGGAATTCTGTTTGTAAAAATCGTCGAATAATCCGAGAAATAGTGCAACATATTCCGTCTCTCTGGTTCATGGATTACCATAATACACCACTTTCTAACCCTGCTGAGAAATTATTCTCATGCAACATATAGAGAAATGCACTTATGTATGTGTAGTCCATGTTTTTGAAGTAGATTATATTTGCAGACCTCAGATTCCTCAGCTAAAGGTATCCTGGATTAGTTTCCACAACGCAAATACGGTCAGCATGCTTATTGCGTGACAAATGAAATTTCATGCACCTCTTGCAACTCGTTGAAAAAAGCTCTTTTATTTTATGTACATTCGTATACCTCCGATATTATGGTCGTCTGAAATATGGCAAAAATCAGCCTACAAACGGAGTAGAAAATATAGTGTACTTTACGCGGGTTATTATAAACGAAAGAAAGTTCATTTGGAGATGAAATGTAATTGCAAAGCTACTCCAAGGGATGAAAAACAACTTATCAAAAAATGAATCTAAGATAAATTTTCTTTGTCTTGTACGAGCGTTGTGAAAATGCACTGAAAGCCAGATAGAAATTATGCAAATTAGGTGCGTTTTGGCCGATTTCGAACTTTCGTATTTTTTGCCAAAATAAAAACTCGCTGGAACTTTTGAATATTAATATTAATATTAATTGAATATTATTTTGAAAACAGTTCATCAAAAGGGTCTTTTGGAGCAAATAAAAAAAAAAGTTGAAATTTTACTTCTGTCGTCGGATTCTTGAAAATTACTGACAACCTCTCTTAAGTAGTCTGGAGATTTCTAGGTTATATTTACAATTAATCATAACATGTCAAACAACAAATTGCCCTTGAGCGCCACTTTCAGCTAAGGTCAACTATGTTTTTTTTTTTTAAATTAGGAAACCAATCGTTTAATTTAAGTGAAGCAGATGTTTACATGGTCTTAATATTCAATCCTTTGTTCAACCGATAAAAAGGGCAAAAAAAATTGCCACCTCCAGACCTGTACTAAATTAGAAAATTAAAAAGGTTCGTCTGTTGCTTTGTTGTATATGAACGTATATGTACACCACGTTGTTTTTCTGTGATTTTGTTAAGTCTAGTTATAAATTTCCCCTCGAAATGGAAGCAGCGTTGACTATTTTACTTTTTTACTCAACGATGTAACAAATATTGTAGCGTAAAATGACCGATCGCTGTTACTCCCTTGGAATCAATTTAAATTTTTTGGTGCCAGAGCCAACTTCAAAGATTTACGATGCATAGTTTTGATAATTTGTTTTAAAAAATAACAGAACTGATAAAAATTTCGTCAAAACAGTGTGCAAAAGGATAACGTAGTCATTCTTTTCACTAATTTCAGTAATCTATTCAACCTTCTTGGTTGATTATACGGAAATACCTCATCCAATTTATATTAAATTGGATAACAGATAGAGAAAAGGAAAATAATTAGTTTCAATGTTCTATCCAAATGGCGTGAAATTGTTCACTGGGCATGTCGTAAGAATTTAAAAATTGTTTTGTGTTTAGGAAGAATGTACATGTGTGCTTGTGGGTTCAAATCCTTTTAAATACTCTTTTTCAGACCGAAACCTTAAAGAATTCTTTCTTAAATTTTCAATTGAATTGACTTTGGTAAGTAGGAGATAATGTGAATTAAGTCCAGAGAGGATGAAGACTGCTGAAATGTTATTTTCACAACTGAAATTTCAATTTACTTGATCAGTAGTGTGGAGGTCGGCTGATCCCTAACGAAGGATAGGTTTGAGTTTTTCGAGCCCGAAAAATACTGGGCAAGGAATATCGCTGCTGCTGATACGATAAGTCAACACCCTTTGTTGCTCTTTTGCAAAGGAACTATACAGCACACTTTAGGTGAAGTATAAGAGCGTATGCTTTACGTGGAGCATTGTTAGGGTTATGAATTAATAGTTTCATTTAGAACAAAACGTCTCAATTATGGCCAAATTAAGAAACCTTCAGCAAAGTCGAAATTTCCTCCCCGGCCGTTCCGATTTGAAACAGCCGTTTTCAGTTGATCCTTGCGCTCAAATGTTCAAGAAATGAATTGAAATAATGTACGGTAAGTAAGACTTTATCAATTTAAAGATATGGTTTTTAAATAAAAGTTTCAGATACAAGTGAGATATCGTTTACCTCATTCAACTGTAAACGTAACAGGTTCCGCCAAATTAAAATCAAGGGAAACCTACTCATGATTTATTAGGTTTAACTTTCAACGTCTCGGTTCTGCTGAATAAATTTTGGAGTCTGCACCGAGACCTTGGGAATACTTTTGAACTGTAAAACACGAATTGCCCTTGGGCGCCGCTGTCAGTTATGGTCAACCATGTTTTTTTAAAATTATGAAACCAGTCGTTTAATTTCAATGAGGCCGGATGTTTATCTTGTCTTAATAATTAATCCTTTGTTCAACCGAAAAAAGGGCAAAAACAAATGCCGCTCCCAGATCTATACTAAACTTCAAAATTAAAAATGTTCGTCATTTCCTTTTCTGTACATGTAAATTATGTTGTTTTCTGTGATTTTGTTAAGTCTAGTTATAAATTTGGCATTGGATGGATAGCAACTTGATATTGATTCAATAATTTTTCGCCCTTTGTTGCTCTCTTGCAGTGGAAGTATACATCCAACTCTTGTACTTGCGGTACTGTGTTCCGTCGTTACTGCGAATTCGTTTTCGTAATAGCGGGGTGCAAGACAATGTTTATGTAATTGTAGCATATTTTTTCGTTGAACCAGTTACACAGCTGTATATTTCGCATATTCAAGAGCAGAATAACTTTATAAAAACAGAACCTAGAAATGTATTGTTTGTTTTTTATGGAAAGTTGGCAGTAACTGAATCTGCTTGTACCCTCAATAAAAAAGGAGAATCCTTTAGGGCGCCCTGCTTTAATTTTCGGCCCTCTTAGGTCAAAAAATTATATCCAGTTTCAAAGGAGTATTGTAGTCTTTTCATGCCTGGTAGCCGTTGTGAAGTATAAGAGCGTATGATTTCCGCAGCAAATGGTGGAGTATTGCACTAATTCATTTTTATTAATTCATATTTCACTTTAGCAAAAAACGTTTTCAATTCCTTCGGTCTGTTGAATCTTTTCATTATTACTTTTCAATATATTCTCCTCTTCTCGAATTTGAACCGATCCAAGTTAACAAAAATACGGTCGTTGCTTTTGACATCGAACTTTATATATCGTCCTATAGCTGATGGTAATTTCAGTGGTCGTAGGGAAATTACAGTAGAGTGATTTAGCAAGAGGACGGGAAGGTCAGTGAAGAACGGCGCGTGTAGAAAAAACACCGGTAAGAAACTGCGTCGAGAACGTTGCCCGTCTCAGATGTGACTTAGCAGTCGTTGCAACGAGACGTAAACGTTATATTTGTTCTTGACCCTCTCTGAGAGTTATGCAACAAGCGCAAACAGAGGATAGTTATAGATACGACAAATAAGTTGTTTGAAAATAAAATAAAATTGAACTTTCAGTTAAGTCTCGTGTCTATTGATTCATGCATCTATCAACTTTTGGAGCCAACTGCAGAAATTGTTACTGTGATTCGCACCGCTGTGATTTCGTTTTGTGATTTCAGCACCACTCGTTTTTCTTCACAATTTCAAAAAGTATAATTTGAAAATCGTCGTCGTTTTTCCCCGTTTTTACTGAATATTTCTTCACAATCATGACAGTACATCTCTTTTGAGCATCACCTTCTTAGAGTTGCAATGCATTTTGAACACAGTTATCAGGAGCTATGACGAAACCATGTAGATACTAAAAATTTAACACATAAAAAGTGCACACCCGATCCATTCTCAAATTGTTTTATCTGTGACTTCAACTAGCAGAACATTTATTCATCACGGTAAAAACCACAATGACAACAAATAACAAAATGATACAGTAGGTAAGCTTCGTGATATTTCATCTTGGTTAGCTTTAACATAAGGCAAGTTTATTGATGAATTTATACTCGATAAAATTCAACAGCATCCCATTCTTAGAGTTTTCGTATAGAGTTAAAGAAATGTATCAAAGAAAAGCCTTACATATTTAAAAGCCTTACTTAATTCTCAATTAAAAGAGATGTCGAAATAGAGTGGTGTCCTGACTAAGAGGGCGCGCTCACCCGTCCAGTTGCAAAATCACTTTAATAAAAAGATTTTTTTATATAGACCACGACACACAATAAGTTCGGCATCTCAATCATGACTAAATTAAGAAGCTTTCGGCAAAGTCGAGATTCCATCCTCAGCCGTTCCAAATTTAAACAGCCATTCTCAACTGATCCTGGCGCCTAAATGTTCAAGAAGTGAATTCAAATGGTTCAGAGTAAGTAAGACTTTATCAGTTTACTGATATCGTTTTTAAAATTTAAAGCGCCTATTTCTGCTAGGATAAAATATGGTTATTTGCTTTTTACTCATGCACACCGGGCGCACGAGTTGTAAAATGCCTTCCGTTTCTTCGTATTTTTGGTGTCGCATTCGTGTATGCAAATTTATGCACGGAACATTAAGCACGGTGTTGACTGTCGACTTTAACGGGGTGAGGGGTAGGGAATTATTTGAAATATACTAAGGCTGCAAAAAAATGTTTTTAAGTGTTGAGAAAATGCATGGAAAGATTTGAAAGAGCAATACAGTCTTGAAATGTGTACACCTATGGAGTATAAACCTATTTCGTATGAGAAAAATACGGTTCGTGTACTAGAAATCAACCATCAGTTCATTTTTCGAGTCCCTTTTAAAAGCTGAGTATGGTAGCCCCCAGAGCATCGTTTCTTGACTTCAGCTGGTGCTCTGGTCCTCTGTCGAGAACGTGGAGCCAAAGGTAAGTTGTTGACATTAAAAGACATGATAAAATTTTTATTAAGTTGTTTTACATACAAATTCATTGCACGAGAGCGGGGATCGACACTAAGGTCAGGCGAACTGATCTCGATCAACAAGCCCGTCATCTCCTAGTGATCTTTGAGAACCTTGAAGCAACTTTGAGAATTATCTTGAGCGAAACTGAGATTACCCTAAGCAAAACTGAACCTTTATTGATAAGCAAATCTGATCCGTTAGATTTCGCTGAAGCTGATGAAGCTGTCTCAATTATCAATTCACAGTTTAGTTGTTGCACTTACTTTGTTATTTATAAGACACGCGTGCCCTATCGCACGCGTGTCATATCGCACGTTAAGCGTGACACCTAGCACACTAGCAGGGACAAAGGCTTAAGCATGCCACACAAAAGTTGCCTTGCCAATCTTTATTTTGCCTATTAAGTATACGCATATCCATGAGATTAATGACATGTTTAGCGTGCCGTGTCATTGCACGCGTACTCGTGCCTTATTCCCTGTTTTCGCGTGGAGGGTCACAAATGTTCCTCTTTGATAATTGAACTATTTATTTTATTTTATTGAGTATTTTAGCTTGAAATTACCGATCGCTTTTACTATTCTTGAATAAATTGAAGATCCAATAACGCCAGAACCAACAAAAAAGTTTTACGATACGTAGTTTTGATAATTTGTGTAATAGAGCAACAGAACTGATAACAACTGCGTCAAAACAGTCTTTCAAAAGATCGAAGGCAATCATTCTTTCTAGCGAAGATATCTTCTTCAACCTATATCAAATCAAATTACAAATGAATAAGGAGAGAATATTAATCAGGTTTTTTTCAAGTATCTTTTCAAGTAGCGTGAAATTGTTCCCTTTCTCTTTTTCTTTTAGCTAAGGACGAATTTTAGGATAAGTAGCTTTGACACTTTGTGTAATAGAATAACAGAACTGATAACTATTTCTTCAAAACAGTTTAGAAAAGCCCAATGCCATTTATTTTTCTCGCACTAATTTTAGTACTCTAGTCAACCTTCCCGGTTGATCTAAGTAGAAACTTTATTCAATATATATTAAATTGGATTACAAAAAAAGAAGACGAGAATAACAGATCAGTTTTTTTTAACTATTTCTTTAAATGACATGAAATCTTTGACTGTCTCTTTAAAATAGAAATGGTTTTACGGTCAAGGCCATTCAAATGCACTTGTTCCGATCAAAACACCTTTAGGGAGTTTTCTTTTAACTTTAGCATTGAAGTTAGTTTAGCAAGCAGGAGACTGCAATGTAAGGTTAGTCCAAAGAAGATGAATACTGCTGAAAAGCCCTCTTAACATCTGAAACATTCAGTCTACTTGGTCAGTGCTGTGGAAGTCGGCTGAACGGCCCTGATGAAGGAGAGGGATTGTTTCGCCCAAGCCCGGAAAAAAGTAAGGAATACTGCTGCCGATACTATTTGTCCACTCCCTTAAGTGCTCTCATGCAGTGGAAAAAATAAAGGCAATGCTTGCACTTGTGTCACTGCTTTCCCTTCATACCACAATTTCGTGTCCGGCCATAAACCACTTCGATATGTATTCGTGTAGCATATTTTTCGCTAACCAGTTGCAGCGTGCATTTTGAATTCGCATACAACCCTTAATCTAGGGTATTCCAATAACTATTCAAAGGAAAAAAAATTTGAGTTACATTCTGAGCAGCCTTAATTCGTTTTAGCGACCTTGTTTGCATTTGTTTTCAGTTACTAACCGTTGCTTTCGTCACGGAAATGATCTGAATGTAAAAAAAAGAGGAAATCGAAGCTTCTATTTGGCTTCCTCAGTATTTCCTCTTTTATATTTTGGGTATTCACGGGTATCTAACTCTTTCCATCCAATTTAAACTTGCATTATGGTGGTAAGAACTGACAGTGGAAAGTGTGGGGTTTATGATGTATTCTAAACTTTACCACCACGAATCGAAAACAGAAATGTAAATCACTCTTTAGATTCTAAGATGTTTATTGTTGTGCTGAAGTCACAATTTCTCAAAAGTCATGTCACAATCTTATAACGTCTAATTATGATAACCAATTGACTCACTCAATGCCCGGTAACTAGGGAAAAGGGCAATTGTTCGGAAAGAGTTGTAAGTAGCTACTGGCATGATTAGTAAATGAAGGCAGTCATGAAAAAACTGAAGTTTTGAAAGAATCGAAAACACACTTGCACTCAGTTTTAAGTCTCAGGGAGTATTTACGGGCTTTACGAATTGAGAGGATGACACAACACACTTGATCATATCAATGTTGTTTTTATTTTTCAACTGACTTGATTCTTATCACAATAATGTCAGAAGTAAAGAGGTAATAAAAACACTTCCATCCCAGTTACAAAGGGTTAACATGAGCCACAGCAGTTTCTTCCAGCAGAACCTTCTTGCCGCCTTTGTCTTCGATGTCGGTCCTCGTAATGCGATGTTCTACGACGTGGTTTGGGGGCAGTGTGACCGGCTCCTTTGTTCTGTGCAAAAGGAAAAAACAACTTATTAAAATACAAAATATGCGTTTTACTTTCCCTATCAGCGTTGGGTTTTTTACTTGTTTTTTGAACACCAATGCTTTTGAACTTTGTACAGTGTAGATCAGCAATTACTTGTATCAATAATTATCTTTCCATCGCCCTCAACATCTTTCACTGACAAGTGCAGGGAAGGAAACATTTTTAGCTATAAAGGATACTATAAAAGATAACCTTTAGTGTCTTGTAAAGAATCTTATTCTCTCCCAAACATTTTATTGACACAAGAAATTAGTATTAAGCCGTTCTCTCAAGGCCATTTTCATCCCAGCGTTCCCTTTGGTTGCTTTTATCCTGTAAAACACAGAAGATACAATCCAAATGCTCCAAAGGAATGATATCCAACCGTTGGAGCTGTTACAGAAACAAAATACTTACTTGTAAGAAGTGTGAAACTGGCACCTGTGATAACCGCCTCCTTTGAGTAATAGGAACATAGTCACATCACCTCTCAATATGTTGTTGGAGACGGTCATTTTCTCGAAGGAAGGGTCCCAGCCAGTTGTCCTCTTTCCCATGATGGGTCCGTCGGCGGGAAAGTTTACGCCATGAAACATGGATACGTGCGTAAACAAATTGCCCTTAAGACTGTAAAGTTAAGTAAATTTGACACATCAGTGAAAATATTGAAATTTCCCTTTGTCATATACCTAGGGTGCAATGTGCTCTTTAGAATAATGCGTTAGTGCCTTTTATTTTTGAGATTTGTCATTTCCACTACGATGTTTTTTCAAACTAAACCCATTTACTTACAAATTCCTATTTCAAAATTTAGCAGTCTGCATATTCTCTGGTCACTATGCTTTTTGTGTAGGTTTGTTCCCTGTAGCTAGACGGGAAGCGTTCTCGGGAGAATCACAATTAAGTTACACCTTCGAAAAGGGCGCTCCCTTCTCCGTGTAAAAGATGACCTTGAAGATTTCTTATAAAAAGTATTATCTCAATGCTATACTAATCATCAATTTTATACCTAATGTGTCCACTGGCTGTAGCAACTCCTCCATCCTCAAATGTAAATGTCCTTTCATATGACATTCCAGCAGGAAAGGCTTGTTTGAAATAGTCGTGCATGCCCTCAGGATACTTAGTAAAGCATCTGTTCCCATATTTGAACGCTGACGACAGTATGTCAAAGGAAAATGGTAGCGGTCCTCCTTTGGTGACCCAATAAGTGGATTTCTGTATTCCTCTAAAGTAAGATGATAAGAGTGTTGGAAATTATTTTCAGAAACAGCTCATGTATGCCCTGAAATAAACGAAAATTAGGAACGACCAAATATTTTATGCTCATGATAATTCAAACTTAAGTCAAAAAGTGCATGACCTTTCATGCCAACTTGTAAAAAATTAAAGCATCCCAAAAAAACTCAGTTGTGACTTAGCGCTGCAGTCGCCTTTACACCTCGCCTGACTTTGGAAGCAGATGAACTGAAGTCGATGTCATAGACTGCAGGTAATTTGCAAACTCGAATAAAAACAAGTCATAGTTTATGACTGAAGATCTTCTCATGAATCTTGGATCTTGTTCACTTTTCTTTTCAAAAAAAGTCTTTATAGATAGTTGTTTATTTCCCAAAATCATTGAAACCGTAATATCGGGCCTTCATCTGACGACTGCAATGTGATCTTATTCAACTCTGGGTTTAAAACTAAATTGCTAGACATAACATGAATAATGAAATAATTCATCGTGGTCTGTCTTTTAAGAGACACTTACTCGTAAGGCTTTCCTTTTCCTTCACCTTTCATCTCAAAGTAATGTCCATTGACACTACCCTTCATTTCAAATTTCATAAACACGTCTTCTGGAATGACCTGAGTAAGAAAAAGCAAAGAAACGATTATTTTCTACATACACTAATAATTTAACGACCTAAGCTGGTTTTAATTTGCCAGCGCATTACTTTCTCACTATCTCAAACGACATATTAACAATTATTGATTTCTACAGTTAAGATACAGCTTACGCCATATCAAATTAACAAAGTGCGCCTGATGAATAAGAAATGATATGCCAGCGCATTAATTTACTTGTGCATATTTTTTGTTATTTTCAAAGTATTATTATAAACTTGCGCTCGCTCAAGGTGCATTATTTTATACCAAATTGTATTTAGTGTTTTTAAATGTGCCACACGCAGTTAGTTTATTAACAGAATTTATATTTTAGTTACCTGTTAAGGCAAAATAATTCCATCATATTCGGATTGTTTTCACTCGAATATTTTTAAACAAAATTCTAATGTCACGCGCAACGCAACTTTATTCAGAAATACATTTGATAATGCTTATTGACGCCCATTTCCCATTCATCATTGAGTATTTTAATGATACACTGAAATGCGCCGGCCAAATAAACACTTAAAAACAACATCTTTTTATGTTTCCCACGCTTTGTTTGAATAATGTGTGGGTGGCTCTTGTTGTCAGTGTTTTGCCACGCGTGACAATAATTTTTTGAGTGCAAACAGAAGATTCTTAAAAAATATTTTACTTTGAATCAATATAGATGATGATATTAGATTAAGTTGATGAGTTTCATTTTCAAAATGACAAAGTGGCTAAAACAGATGATAAATGTTGTCAAAACCAAGATTTAATTCATGATAATTGGATGAATGTTTGCCGTCAATGCGGTCAAGTCATTAATCATGATTTTGCGACTATTGTCATTTAAGTTATAGAAAAACAAAAAAATCAGTCTACCGAAGAAAATGTCGTGTGAACAAGGTTTTGAATAATACGATCGATAAGTACCATATAATGTTAAGCTACGACGAAATAAACGAGTTTCACCGTTTATTTCAAATAGCAGAACAGCAAATGGTACAGATGAAGATTAAAAGGTACGTTAAGTCTAACTATATCTTCTTCAGAATTTTTAGTTAAATAGAACTACATCTGCTTTATCTTTATCTACTTAGCAAACAAAGCTTTCCAAATTACATTCAAAACATCAGACGTAGTTCACTTCAAATTTCTCGATCTATCCTAGTTTCTCAGACCGCATCCAAACAGGTTTTACTACACAGCTTCCATCTAAGACTCCCAGCGGAACGTGACGTAAAATACGTCATGCGTTACTAGGTAACAGTGCTCATACATATGCTCGAACCCCACTCAAGTGGGGTTCGCAGAATTACACACTTTGTCCGTGTTGAAGTCGTCATGTCAATACTCTTTTTGGTTTTTCTTCAGTATCACTAGTTTAGTGATCTGAATCATCAATAAATACATGTTCACTAAAAAAAATTTGCTTTCTTTCTTTTTGTTTCTTCTTTTATTCTTTTATTCTTTTATTTTGATCTGCAGTAAATGGTTCTGTATGTACTTTTCAAACTATAATTCTTGGTAAAAGTATACGTTTTTCCTTTAAAGTTTTGTTCTTCTCAAAGATACTGGGTTTTCCGTAAAATTTTTGTTCTTGGGAAAGGTACTGGTCAGTAGGTTAGACATAATTTCTTCTTTCGGTTGTAAGGAACATTTTTCTTTGTTCTTGGAAAAGGAACAGGGTTTTTTTTATTAAACTAACTTTTCATGGTTTTAAAAAGTTTGTTTTCTTTGATTAACTTTTTTAACAAGTGCACAAAAATCAGTTGCGTTCATTACTATATATCATATAAAGATTTTGATTTTAAATATGTTTTTGACAAGCGCATTTCAGTGTATCATTAAAACGCTCAACGATGAATGGGAAATGGGTTTGTATAAGCATTATAAAATGGATTTCTGAATAAAGTTCCGTTGCGCGTGACATAAGAATTTTGTACAAAAATATTTGAGTGAAAAAAATGCCGCGCACATTAAAAATGCATCTGAGAGCTTGTGGGATACAAGAAGTAAACTAATGCACCGGCACGCCCTTTTTCCGTCCATCATAAGCCACACGTCATTTGGCTCTCTACATAATTGTCCTACTCTTTGACCTTCTTTTAAAATATTTCCTTGAGCTGCAATATTTCATTGCATTAGAAACAAACACTGGACTGAATTTAGCTTCAAGGTGAGCTGGAAATTTGAGGACATAAAGAGTGAATTAAACGAGCCATAACTGACTCCTAAAGACAGGTTAATTAGCTAGTATAGCGATACACTACGACGATATTTTTCTGTCTGTGGTTTGTGAGGCATGCATCTATTTCAGTAACTCTTCAAACTGGCGAAATAAAGCGATCGAGTTCAGTATATTATTTATTTTTGCCTAGCAAAAATTTTTTCTGTGTGGTTTCATTAATGAGATGCCTTAGTATAAAGTGGGAGCTATACAAAATTGACTGGAAATGAACTGCAATGACGGGGTGGGGCTCATAAGGTGGGTCAAAAGAATATTACGTGAATCAACCAAAATACTTCAGCTCCTCTCCTTACTCGATGGATAATGAACAGTACCAAAGATTAAGTTCTGTGCCTTCAACAATTGCGAATCCTCCTTGAGAACAGGATGCAACACCCAGGAAAATTGATGCTCACCTCCGAGGATTATCGTTTTACTTGATTTTCATCCGCAGGTCAAATTAACTTCATTTCATTAAATATGAAGCTCAGATTTCTCCACGGGAAAGAAAAAATCTTAAAAGTTCTTATTGCTCCTAAGGTGTGGATTCCTAGTTGGTTAGTAGCAGCGCCCAACTAGTATCTGAGCGGAATAGGTTTGAATCCTGTCGAAGTCTAATATTTTCAAGCTTCTTTTCTGCATTGGTAAAATTACAGTTCATCTGCGAGGATTACTGCTTTGCCTGATTTTAGTGAAAGGTCATAACGTTTGAAGAGCATGTTTTGGGTGTGGCGTAGCAATTTGCGTTCGGACGATTCTACCTTATTCTTTGTTACCGGGGTAAGTTCCACTCTCTTTCCTTAGTTCAAGAATTCACTAACCTGCTTTGAAAGAGACATGTTGAAGATAAACCGCTTGATTTTCAAAACTGGATTACGAGTTGAAATAGTCTGTTGTGGTTCACTCCGTCGTTGACCAAGCTGAACTGATTGGAGTGTGAGGGTGGATTGATGTTTAAACCTAAAATAGAACAAACAAACGCTCATTAATAATGATGATACCACGTGAATCATCGTGTGATATCCCACGTAAACCATGGTGTGATATTGAACAATTTGTCCATGCTTGGTGCGCATGTATTTGTGGCTTAAACTTTAAGTAAAATTTAAAAGAAGTCTTAAATCTTGTAACAAAAAAGTAATATTCGATTCCTTTTTGATAGATTTTAGATTGTTTATAGCTTATGCAATTTGTTGGTTAGTGATCTGTTTCGTCAAACAGAGGCGCACCTATGGATACTTGTAACAAAATTTCATTTCCTCTTTTAATTGAAATACCAGTTGGATAACTTCATCCGCAGCCTGTTTAACCACAGTCGGCCTAAGCTCCAGCTGTGAGACGATCATCTTGGGAAGTAAGAGTCATGGTGAGATTTTAGATGGAAATATTTATGATCGCTCTTAGGAATAAAAAAATCGCTCAAATTTTCAACTAAAATACCTCACCTTACTTCCGCCGTGCATCACGTGGTACATTTGGCATAATCAGTTTTGCCACATGCAGGAATGTGACTCCAAATTGCAGTTACACGGTCACTTTGGAGCTTGGATTTTTCGTTTCTGCGGAAATGCAGTGTGCAGCCTTGGGCTTCCCTTATGCAGTAAACCTAGAAATGGATGACTCGCTAAAATGGGTTCTTTTCAACGTAAAGAAAAAAGTGATCAGCTTGATTACCACACCGTCTCTTAGCATCAATAATAGTATTAAACTACGGGTGCCAAGGAACGGTGTGTTCCCCGGCGAGGTACAGTTTGCAAAGAAAGCAAGGTTTTTTTGTTTTTTACCTTGACTTTAGCAAAGCGTTGACTAATTTAATAGTGTATTATCCAACTGTAAAAGCTTAGGGTTTGGCTCCCAATTGGCTCGTTAGCTCAGTTGGTAGAGCGCTGCACCGGTTCAAATCCCGTACAGGCTTGAATTTTTTTTCAGACCTTATTTTCACTACTGCTTAAGAAGTGTTCATAACTGCGAAGATCGCTTCCGTATTCATTTCTTTATCCACAGTTCACATATGTGGTTTTCATATATTTACGGTTGTAACTTGTTCTACCATTGACTTTGCGGACAATTGTTTTCATTTCAGTACCACAAGTATTAGAGTTGCCTAAATCGTTTCCACTGCTAAAAGAGAAGCTTATTTCGTGGACGTTGCAGAAATATTCGTAGCCGTCAGTGGACCTCTTTCTTCGTTAGGACACTTACTCAATGTGAATTTTCACCCAAGAGCCATTCTAAAGATGGCGTTTCGAGCGTTTATAAAACTAAACCATCTGATTATGTAATCATTTGTGTCCGTGTGCTGCCATCTATCGACCCTGTGTCCTTTTTTTTTGTTTTTGTGTCTGACCTTGACTTTAGCAAAGCATTGACTAATTCAATAGTGCTTTTGTAACCCGCTTAGTGAACCTGCCCCCTGCAGAGGAGGCAGGATTACCAAGCTGGTTTTCAAAGGTCGTGTTTCGTGGTGAATGGTGAATTTTTTAAGCAAATTGCGGGTTAGTGTCGGTATTACGAGGAGGATTGAGTTTGTAATGAATTGAGATGAAACTACGGTATATGTTCTTGGATTCTACGTTGGATATGTGGCTGCACGGTCATTCTGAGCGTAGCTTTTCGCCTCTCGGATCGGGTGTTCGGAAATGGAATGTGCAGCCTTGGGCTCGGTCAGTGTAACATGCAAACTGGGGGTAAAATGCAGACTTGGTTCTTTAGTTTAAATTAATGAACATTTAATTTTTCCAGTGAATAAAAACACGTCACAGCAAAAATAAATTTCCTAAGCGTCCCTTGTCAGCCAACAAGAAGCACAACATAGGTTAAGTTGACCATGACAGCCGCAGATTTACCTCGGCATAATACTGGAGAGAAAGAATGAGCGGAATAAAAAAAGGCAAACACCTGGGCTCAGTTGTATAAAGGGCGGATAACAATATCCAACGGATAAATCGCTATCCAGCGGATAAGTAATAGCAAAACGCATAGCGTTATCCATCGGATACAGATTTATCCAGTGGATAGCGTTATCCGATCTTCAAACAACCAAGGCTAGGGGATATTGTTTGGAGGTTTTTAACTAGACCCTTCGTGGTCTCACACCCACAAATTTGCATTAAATTTAAAGAATTTGCACGCCTAACTTCGCAGCGCAAAATAATTTCAAATAATAATAATTATTGTAATTGTCTAAGTTATCGAAATTGCCGATGTGTGATTAAAGTCTATCGCTGTTACTTTCAAGGCCGAACAAAGTATACATGAGCTACATGTATGTTAATGCTACCTAATGTTGCTCAGCAGAACTGTTTATCCCTTAACAAGGGAAATGTATTTAGCTGGCTGTGAACTGCATATTAAAACACTTACGTTTCTCGTTCTTACCTTGAAGCAATATGTCAACGTCGAGATCACCTGAGGAAGTGAAGTTCGAAACATCAATCGCAATGACGATTATTGCCAGCCTCTCATGACTAACACGGCCTCAATCTAGCTCATTCTTGAAGTGGAAGCGGGAAAGCGGCTTGTTTTAGACCCGAGTCTGCATTTTACCCCTGATCTACAGTCTTCAGTGTGCATTTTACCCTCAGTCTGTATTTCATCCCTGGTCTGCAGTCTGCAGTCGCTATACTTTAAGAAGAACAAAATCTGTAAAGGATAAAAGTTTACCTTTACCAAACTATATTGTTTCAAAAGTGGAGAAATCTGAGCTTCATCTATAAACAGATACATGCCCCACAAACCCCAGACAGAAAAATACCGTCGTAGTGTGTCGCTATTTATAATATAATACTAATTAACCTGTCTTCATGTGCCAGTTGCAGTTGGTTTAATTCGTTCTCCATGTCCTCAAGCTTCCAACCCACCTTCGCGCTAAGTTTAGTCCAATGTTTGTTTCTGATGCGGTGAAATATTGCAGCGCAAGGAAATATTTCAAAAGAACGTCAAAGAGTAGGAAAGTTACATATATAGAGCCAAATGGTCCGAGGCGCACTGTGTTAATTTAATATGGCGTAAGCTGTATCTTAAGAGTAGAAATAAAAAAATTGATGGATAGTGAGCAAGTAATGTACCGGAAAATTTAAACCAACTTAGGTCTTTGAAATATTAGTGTCAGCAGAAAATAATCGTTTCTTCCCTTTTTACTTATTCAAATAGAATTTGAAATGAAGGGTAGTGTCAATGGACATCACTTTGAGATCGAAGGTGAAGGAAAAGAAAGGCCTTACGAGTAAGTCTATCTTAAAAGACAGACCACGATGAATTATTTCATTACTATGCATCACAATTTATATTAAACAAAGAGTTGAATAAGATCACATTGCAGTCGTCTAATAAGGCATCAATGATTTTGGGAAATTAAGAAAATATATAAAGACTCTTTTGAATAGCAAAGTGAACAAGATCAAAGATTCATAGAAAGATTTTCAATTAAACCATGGCCTTGTTTTTATTCGCGTTTGCAAATTACCTACAGTCTATGATATCGACTTCTTCATCTGTTTCCAGAGTCAGGCGAATTGTAAAGGCTACTGCAGATTATCCTGTAAACGCTCAGTCCCAGCGTAATTTACTTGCGATACTTTAATCTCTTACACTTAACACGAAAGGTTATATAGTATTTGACTTAAGTTTGAGTTATCATGAGCATGAAATACTTGGTCTTTCCTAATTTTCCTGTATTTCTGGTCATACATGAGCTGTTTCTGAAAATAATTTCCAACACTCTCATCATCTTATTTTAGAGGAATACAGAAGTCCTCTTATTGGCTTACCAAAGGAGGACCCTTTTCATTTTACTTTTACATACTGTCGTCAGCGTTCAAATATGGAAACAGATGCTTCATCGAATACCCCGCCGACATGCTCGACTCTTTCAAACAAGCTTTTTCCAGCTGGAATGTCAGAGTGATTTACATTAACTGAAATCCTCGAAAACGACAACTAATTTACATCTCTGTTTTCGATTCGAGGTGGTAAAGTTCACAATACATCATAAATCCCATACTTTCCGCAGTCGGTTCTTACCACCATGATGCAAGTTTAAAGCAAAAGGGAAGAGGTAGATACCCGTGAATATCCAAAATATAAAAGAGAAAATACTGAGGAAGCCAACTTGAAGCTCCTATTTTCTTTCTTTTTTTTTACATTTAGATCGTTTACGCAATGAAAGCAACGGTTGGGAACTTAAAGCAAATGTAAACAAAGTCGCTAAAACGAGTTAAGACTGCTCAGAATGTAACTCAAATACCACTTTACCTTTGCATATTTATTGAAATACCCTGGATTAAGGATTATATGCGAATTCGAAATGCACACTGCAACTGGTTAGCAAAAAATATGCTACATGAGTATATATCGAAGTGATTTCTGGCCGGGCACCTCGCCAATACGGACACGAAATTGTGGTATGAAGGGAAAGAAGTGCCACAAGTACAAGTGCTGGCTCTATCTTTTCCACTGTATGAGAGCACCTAAGGGTTGTGGACATATAGTATCGGCAGCAATATTCCTTTCCTTTTTTCGAGCTTGGGCGAAACGATCCCCCTCCTTCATCAGGGACGTTCAGCCGACTTCCACAGCACAGACCAAGTAGACTGAATGTTTCAGATGTAAAGAGGGTTTTTCGGCAGTATTCATCTTCTTTGGACTAACCTTACATTGTTCCCTGCTTGCTAAACTAACTTCAAAGCTAAAGTTAAAAAAAAGCTCCTTAGATGTGATTTGATCCGAACAAGTGCATTTGAATGGCCTTGACCGTAAAACCATTTCTCTTTTAAAGAGACAGTCAAAGATTTCATGTCATTTGAAGAAATAGTTGATCATTTATTCTCGTCTTATTTTTCTGTAATCCAATTTAATATACATTGAATAATGTTTCTACTTAGATCAACCCAGAAAGTTGACTAGAATACTAAAATTAGTGCGGCAAAAAATACATGGCATTGGGCTTTTCAAAACTGTTTTGACGTAATAGTTATCAGTTCTGTTATTCTCTTACACAAATTTTCAAGCCTACGCTCCCTAAAATTCGTCCTTGGCTAAAAGAAAAAGAGAAAGGGAACAATTTTGCGCTACTTGAAAGGAGAGTTGAAAAAAAAAAAAACTGCTATGTTCTCCCCTTATTCATCTGTAATTAGATTCGATATAAGTTGAAGAGGATCTCTTCGCTGAAAAGAATGGTTGCCATTGATCTTTTGAAAGACTGTTTTGACGCAGTTATTATCAGCTCTGTTGTTCTATTACACAAATTATCAAAACTACGCATCGTAAAACTTTGGTGTTGGTTCTGGCGTTATTGAATTTTTAATTTATTCAAGAATAGTAAAAGTAATCGGTCATTTCAAGCTAAAATACTCGTGATATGTTGAGTTAACTCGCCTGCTTCTGTAAAAACTGATTAAAGCGTCGCACGCAGAAGGCAAAGTTCAGTTATCAAAGAGGAACATTTGTGACCCTCCATGCAAAACAGGAAATAAGGCACGAGTACGCGTGCGATGACAAAGCACGCTAAGCGACAACTTACGATTTGTAGACAACTGTGTTCTTGAATTGAATCCTCAGCAACAATAACAGCGTCAGCAAAACCGACTGACACGGAGTATGCAAACACGGCACACCTCACCTGATTCTGGAAACAGATGAAGAAGTCGATGTCATAGACTGTGGGTAATTTGCAAACTCGAATAAAACCAAGCTCACAGTTTATGACTGAAAATCTTTTTATGAATCTTTGAACTTGTCCACTTTGCTTTTCAAAATTATAATTTTGCATTAATTTCCCTTGACCAATGATGTAATTCTTCGATGCGTCTTTGCTAAAAATAACTTCCCAATATGATGACGAAATTGTTTATATCGGTCAGCTCAATGAGGTGAATACGTAGTAGCATTAAGGAGTTCCCCGACAGATTTCTGAGAAACCGAAAGAGCTTAAATGTGCTGAGGTTGTAATTTACATTTGGATAGTGACACTTGTGTGTTCGACTCCTTTTTGAGTATTTCTTAAAGATAATAATACCATATATTAGCAAACTAACAATGGATAAAACTCGTCAAGGGAAAGATCTAGAATTGAAGCATGAAGTCTTCTTCTTAACAGCCATAAGCGGATCGATCAAGTCGAATTGGAAGGCAGGACTTCTTATTCTGTTCATCGTGACTGCTTGTTTTGTTGTGGCATATGAACTGATATCACTGCGTAAACAATCTCTCCAAAATAACGGTGAGTGTAGGAAACTATTATTTGTATCGCTGAGTAAAAGGATTGAATACAGCAATCACAGGAAAATTGGGCTGATGTAGCATAAATCTCAGAAAATATAACTGTTGGCATGAGAGTTGCTCAACATTCTTACAGAAATTAACTAGAAATAACCTTTTATCCGATCTTTGTCTGAGTCTAAACTTGATTGTTAAAGATACGAAAAGAACAGCGATGGATATCAGTAGTTTAACTTTTTTTTGACTGTGAACTTGACAACAAGAAAATGTTTTGATAAGCAATTTGCACGTACTAATGACCTGCTGAATAATTAGTGTATGGTCTCCAGACAATTCGCTGAAATAATAAAAGCAGTTCAGCGGCCGTTTAGAATTTTTAAATTCGGTAGAAAAAATATCGATCCGTCTCGTCTCTCCTTAACAGATGCACCAACACCTGTTACAAGTTTTAACTGCCGTCAGAAGCCATTTTGTGATGGAAACGTCACTTGCAAAACAAATCCAGAAGATAAGACTCATTTCAATTGCGTTTGTAATTAAGGCTTCAAGGGAGATGGATTGTTGTGCAAGGATGTTGATGAGTGATAGCCCAAGACCCATACTTGTAGCAAGCACGCAATTTTCACTAATTCCATGGGCTCACACACTTGCAGCTGCTTAAAGGGGTTCCGTGGAAACGGATCGTTGTACGAAGATTGATGAGTGCCAGACGAGTGCAAATAATTGGAGAATTGAATCTCTCTGCAACAATACTCTCAGCTCTTACAATTGCACATGTCTCGTAGGATTCGGAAGGGATGGGATTTCATGTCACGATGTGGATGAATGTACTTCTGGAATCGTCAGCTATAGTGATAACCAAGTTTGCCAAAACTGGTTCGTTTCATTGTCCCTTTCTTGAAGGATTCGAGAAAAATGGAACATTAAGATTTAGATGAGTGTAACTCTTATATCCATAACTGCAGTGCTTTTGCTCAGTGCAAAAACACTGTTGGTTCCTTTAACTGTTCATGTAGAGCAGGCTTCCTGGGTGATGGACGCTTGTGCCACGATGTCGATGAGTGTGAGAATGGGACTCACAGGTGTGACGCGAACGCACAATGCATTAACACTTTGGGATCTCTCAAAAGCACCTGCAATTCTGGATTTTCTGGTGATGGTCAGGTTTGTCAAGATGTTGACAAATGTCTAAACGGTTTTGGTGACTGAAGTTCCACAGGAACTTGCAGCAACAATGAAGGTTCATATACATGTTCATGCAATGGAGGTTTGCATGGAAATGGCTGTATATGCAAGTGCAAATCTGGTTTCCATGGTAAAGGTTTCTAGTGCTTTGGTCAAGATGAGTGTTCATAGGCAGGGTACCTATCTCATCAGAGAGCTTCTTGTGCTAATATTTTTGGATCATATAGGTGCCTCTGCAATAGAGGATATCTAGCTATATTAAGAGTTTTCCTACCTGACACGTAACATTACCCCTCTTATTTTTCGGGTTTTTAGACAAGTTAAATACCATATTTCCCAACTTTGTCTTATTTTATCTTACAGCCTCTTTGGCGGAAAGGCCTGCGTTGCTTATCGAAATGTTTATCTGTGTTATCACTATTCAGTTTATGTTTCGACAGATTGTAAGCCTGCATCTAAATATGGAAAAGGTAAATTTTTAATATTTTAAAAGAAAAATTGTAAATGGTAACACGACTGAAGCTGAAGGATTCTGTTCAAGTTTAAACGGCATTGCTTTGCTAGTAAAAGTAAAGCTTAAAAAATGATTTAAGATCAGTAAACAGCGGCTACCACAAAGGCGCCACATAGACAAGATACATAATACATAATTAGTACAAAATGGTGGCAGAACGAAATAGAAATGGAAAAAACAGAAACGTCGAATGGGACATAAAGCGAGGTAAGAGAATGTCGTTAGATATCGCCATCCAGAATGTGGGTGTCTTTTATTTTTAATCAGCATAAAGCATAACAGAATTTATGACGACATTGGGGAAACAAATAATGATCACGAGTGTTTCAGGAGGAGAGACAGAGACTTAATACTTTTAATTATTTAGAAATTTACTAGAAGCTAAATGGAAACCATTGTCAAGCAATGCTAAAAAATCTAATATTTCCTTTGTCAAAGTCTTTCAGACTGTCAAATAACTTATCACATTCAAACTTTGAATGATTAAAAGATGTATTACATTTTACATGCACTTTTACATAGTATGGTCTTTTTTATTGTTATAAGTTTTTATTTTGTTTTGCAGGTACGCACTAAATAGATTGATATGATAAGGTTTATGGGTACAATTTATAACGGTAATAGGACTGAGTGGAGTTCAAACTAGACATCGGCTATACGTTTTCCAAAAAAAAAAAAAAAAAAACCAGTTAACTCGTCGAAATGCGAGACAACAGCGCGTGCTCATGATGCGTTCTGTACACATACATAGGTATGACGTGTTAACTTCCCTTTAACTATCCTACCGCACCGTCCAATTACAAGCATAACGCACACACTGTCCTATTAGTGCTCAAATCGGGCTAGTGATAACCAATCACGTTCGATAATTTTGTTGTGGTTTTGACTGGCGCGGGATTTACTTCTCATATAAAACCAGAACGCTCTCATGAAGTCATCTTCAACGTCGAGTTTCCTTTCTTATTTTTGTATTCAAAATAGGAGCCGTTAAGTGCCGCTATTATTGCACTGTCTTAATGTTTAATGCTTTGCTAAAAAAAAAAAAGATTAAAAACTGCGACCCCTAAAAGGGCGGTGCACAGGCACAAGTGATAACATAATCAGCTTGGATTAATCGCAGATCCACATATAGAGGGGTAAACGACACAAACGTCGACTGACCCATGGAACGAGATTAGGCAAGGTCGCAGCCAAAAAGTATTACTACAAAGAGGGAATTGTAGTTGACATTCAGAAAACACACCAAAAAAAGAAAAATTCCAGGGAAAGAAAGACAACAAAAATTTTACTTATTGTTCCCACAGAGTTTAGGCGGAACTATTCAAATCATGTCAGACAAGTAACTCTTTCTCTTTATAAGTTATTAAAACTATTTCGTACTAGGGCTCAACAAAAAATTTGATTGAAGGCTCATCTCATCTCAGGTCTTGACCTCAGACTCTACTTACCAAACAGCTCGCTGTTTGGCAGTTAGAGTCTTGACTCGCGCAATTCTAAAGTAGCTAGGGAGAAGGACAATTGTTCGGAAAGGGCTGTAAGTAGCTACTAGCATTATTAGCAAGTGAAGGTATTCCAGAAAAAAACTAACGTTTTGAACGAATCGACAAAACATTTGCTTCCAGTTTTAAGCCTCAGGAAGTATTTATGGCTGTACGAATCGAGAGGCTGACACTACACAGTTGATCACTATCTTTTTTTATTTTCAACTGAACTGATTCGTATTATAATGAAGTCAGAAATTTTCGTGGAGGTAGTAAAAATACTTCCATGCCAGTTACACAAGGTTAACATGAGCTTTAACATATTCTTCCAACAGGACCTTCTTGACGTCTTTGTCATCAAGGTCGGTCCTCACTAAGCGATGTTCTACGATGTGGTTCGAAGGCACAGTGACCGGCTTCTTTGTTCTGTGCAAAAGGAAGAAAATACTTGTTAAAATACAAAATATGTGTTTTACGTTCCCTATCAGCGTTGGTTTTTTCTACTTGTTTTATGAACATCAATGCCTATAAACTTTGCTTTTTTTTCGGTACAGTGTAGTGTAGCAATTACTTGTGATTACTTCTCCATCGTCCTGAACATCTTTTATTGACAAATGAAAGGAAGGAAACATTTTTAGCTTTGAAGGATATTATTATAGATAATCTTCAGTATCTTGCCAAGAGTCTTATTCTCTCCCAAACATTTTCTTGACACGGGAAATTAGTATTAAGCCGTTCTCTCCAGGCCCTTTCATCCCAGCGTTCTCTTCGGTTGCATCTATCCCGTCAAACTCAGAAGATGAGAACCGATAGCTCAAAAGAAATGATATTCAACTATTGGAGCTGTTACAGTACTTACTTTTAATAAGTGTGAAACTGGAAACTGTGATAACCGCCTCCTTTGAGTAGAAAGCAGATGAAGAAGTGAATGTCATAGACTGTTGGTAATTTGCAAACGCGGAAAAAAAAGCTCATAGTTTATAACTGAAAATCTTATTATGAATCTTTGATCTTTTTCACTTTGCTTTTAAAAAAGTCTTTATTCATTTTAGTTATTTCTCAAAATCATTGATACCGTGACACCAGGCCTTATTAGACGACAGCAATGTGATCTTATGCAACTATTTGTTTAACAAGAACTTTTTAATCCATAGTAATGAAATAATTCATCGTGGTCCGTCTTTTAAGAGATACTTACTCGTTACGCTTTCCTTTTCCTTCCCCTTCGATCTCAAGGTAATGTCCACTGACATTGCCCTTCATTTCAAATTCCATCCTCACGACGAAAAAGGAAAGAAACGATAATTTTCTAACGACATTAATATTTCAAAGACCTAAGTTGGTTTTAATTTCCAGTAGATTACTTGCTTACCATCTATCAATTTTTTTTATTTCTACTATTAAGATACAGCTTACACCATATCAAATAAACACAGAGCGCCTCACACCATTTGGCTATATATATCTAAATGTCCTACTCTTTGACCTTCTTTCAAAACATTTCCTTGCGCTGCAATATTTCATCGCATCAGAAACAAACACTGGACTAACTTTGGCTTCAAGGTGAGTTGGAAGCTTGAGGACATACAGAATGAATTAGATAAGCCATAACTGACACATGAAGACCGGTTAATTAGTATAGCGACACACTACGACGGCATTTTTCTGTCTGGGGTTTGTGGGGCATGTATCTGATGAAGCTCAGATTTCTCCACTTTTTAAATAATATTTCTTGGTAAAGGTATACATTTTTCCTTTGAAGATTTTTTTCTTCTCAAAGTATAGCGACTGCAGACTGCAGACTACAGACCGGGGATAAAATGCAGACTGAAAACTGCAGACTAGAGGTTAAATGCAGACTCGGTTTTAAAACAGCCCGCTACCTCGGGCAGCGTAAGTCATGAGAGGCTGGCAATAATCGTCATTGCGATTGATGTTTCGAACTTCACTTCCTCAGGTGGTTTTGGCGTTGACATATTGTTTCAAGGTAAGAACGAGAAACGTAAGTGTTTGAATATGCAGTTCACAGCCAGCTAAACACATCTCCCTTGTTAAGGAATAGGAAGTTTGCTGAGCAATATTTGGTAGCTTTAACATACATGTACCTCATATATACTTTGTTCGGACTTGAAAGAAATAGCGATACACTTTCATCATCGGCAATTTCGATTACTTAGAAATTAAAACCCTGTTCTCGTGCCTTTATTTTGCGCTGCGAAGTAAGGCGTGCAAATTCGTTATATTTAATGCAAATTTGTGGGTGTGAGACCATGAAGGGTGTAATTAAAAACCTCCAAACAATATCCCCTAGTCCCGGTTGTTTGAAGATCGGATAACGCTATCCACAGGATAAATCTCTATCCGATGGATAACGCTATGCGTTTTGCTATTACTTATCCGCTGGATAGCGATTTATCCATTGGATATTGTTATCCGCCCTTTATACAAATGGGCCCAGGTGTTTGCCTTTTTTTATTCCGCTCATTCTTTCTCCTCAGTATTATCCCGAGGTAAATCTGCGGCTATCATGGTCAACTTAACCTATGTTGCGCTTCTTGTTGGCTGACGAGGGATGCTTAGGAAATTTAGTTTTGCTGTGACGTGTTTTTTTATTCACTGAAAAAATGGAGGAGTCTTCCCTAAGTTGAAACAAATTAAGACCATGTACAAGTGTAATCATTTGGAGAGAAACCAGAAGTGTTTACAAATTTCATCTAAATAACCGAGTCTGCATTTAACCCCGGTCTGCAGTCTGCATTTATACACTGAAAAGGCTGCACATTCCATTTCCAAACACCCGATCTGAGAGCCGAAAGGCCACGCTCAGAATGACTGTGCAGCCACATATCCAACGTAGAATCCAAGCACATATACTACAGTTTCATTTCAAGTCACTACAAACTCAATCTTCCCCGTAAAACTGACACTAACCCGCAATTTGCTTGAGAAATTTTCAGTTTACACGTTTCTAACGGCCCGCATACACATTCACCACGACACACGACCTTTAAAAACCAGCTTGGTAATCCTGCTTCCTTTACAGGGGACAGGTTCACTAAGCGGGTGACAAAGGCACTATTGAATTAGTCAATGCTTTGCTAAAGTCAAGGTCAGAAACAAAAAAAAGAAACAGGGTCGATAGAGGGCAGCGCCCGAACACTTATGATTACATAATCAGATGGTTTCGTTTATAAAATGAGTGGCAATATGACTTGGCTGACGAAGGACAAACGCTCGAAAGGTCATCTTTAGAATGGCTCTTGGGTGGAAATGCACTTTATCAACTCGGTTTACAAAAGCATTTATTAAAATAGCTTAATTAAAGTAAGAGCCATAACGAAGAAAGAGGTCCACTAACGGCAACGAATATTACTGCTACGTCCACGAAATAAGCTTCTCTTTAGCAGTGATCACGATTTAGGCAACTCTGCTAGTTGCAGCACTGAAATGAAAACAATTGTCTGTAAATTCAATGGTACAACTAGTTACGATGTAATACGTTTAGCATAATCAGTTTTGCCACATGCAGGACTGTGACTCCAGATTGCAGAAACACGGTCATTTTAGAGCAACCCTGCCTTCTTTGCAAACTGTGCCTCGCCGGGGACCACACCGTCACATGACACCCGTGGTTCTAAAACAATTTATTGATCCTAAGTGACCGTGTGGTAATCAAATTTCATTTCCTCTTTTATGAAGAATATAGTTCGATAAGGCACTATTAAAAAGGTCAAGGCTTTGCTTAAGTCAAGGTCAAAAACGAACAAAGAAACCCTGCCTTCTTTGCAAACTGTGCGTCGCCGAGGACCAAACCGTCAATTGGCATCCGTGGTTCTAAAACAATTTATTGATGCTAATTGAGTGACGGTGTGGTAATCAAATTTCATTCCTTCTTTAAATCAAAATACAGACTGTAAATATATATAAAACCATAAATGTGAACTGTGGAGAAAGAAATGAATACGGAGGCGATCCTCCCAGTTATGAACACTTCTTCAGCAGAAGTGAAAATAAGGTTTGTACAGGATTTGAACTTATGAAATCTGTGATACCGGTGCAGCGCTCCACCAACTGAGCTAACAAGCCAATTGGGAGCTAAACCCTAAGCTTTTACAGTTGGATAATGCACTATTGAATTAGTCAATGCTTTGCTAAAGTCAAGGTCTAAAACAAAAAAACAAAAAAACCCTGCTTTCTTTGCAAACTGTGCCTCGCCGGAGACCACATCGTTCCTTGGCAGCCGAAGTTGATGCTAAGAGACGGTGTGGTGATCAAATTTTATTTGCTCGCTTGTTATCTGACCGCTTACTCTGTTGAAAAGAACCCATTTTAGCGAGTTATCCATTTCTAGGTTTACTGCATAAGGGAAGCCCAAGGCTATACATTGCATTTCCGAACGCCCGATCCAAGAAGCGAAAAAATCCAAGCTCCAAAGTGACCGTGTTTCAGCAAATTTGGAGTCACATGCCTGCATGTGGCAAAACCGATTATGCCAAACGTATCACGTGATGCACACCGGAAATAAGGTGGGGTATTCTTGTTGAAAATTTGACCTATTTTTTCATTCCTAAGAGCCGTCATAAATATTCCCATACAAACTCTCGTCATGACTCTTATTTCCCAAGATGATCATCTCACAGCTGGAGCTTGGGCTGACTGTGATTAAACAGGCTGCGAATTAAGTTATCCAACTGATGTTTCAATTAAAAGAGGAAATGAAATTTCGTTACAATTATCCATTAGTGCGCCTCTGTTTGACGAAACGGATCACTAACCAACAAATTGCATAGGCCATAACAGTCTAAAATCTAACAAGAAGGAATCGAATATTACTTTTTTGTTACAAGATTTGAGACATCTTTTAAATTTAATTAAAGTTAAAGTTGCAAATACACGCGCACTAAGCATGGACCATTTGTTCAATATCACACCATGGTTCACGTGGGATATCACATGATGGTTCACGTGGTATTATCATAAATAATGAGCGTTTGTTTGTTCTATCCAAGCCTTTAACATCAATCCACCCTAACGCTCCAGTCAGTTCAGCTTGGTCAGCGACGGAGTGAACTACAACAGACTATCTCAACTCGTAATCCAGTTTTGAAAATCAAGCGGTTTATCCCCAACATGTCTCTTTCAAATCAGGTTAGTGAATTCTTAAAACCAAGCAAAGAGAGTGGAACTTACCCCGGTAACAAAGAATAAGGTAGAATCGTCCGAACGCAAATTGCTATGCCACACCCAAAACATGCTCTTCAAACGTTATGACCTTTCACTAAAATCAAGTAAAGCAGTAATCCTTGCATGTAAGCTGTAATTCTAGCAATTGTAGGAAAGAAGCTTGATAAATTAGACTTCGACAGGATTCAAACCTGTGCCTCTCAGATACCAGTTGGGCACTGCTACAAACCAACTAGGAATCCACACGTTAGGAGCAATGGAAACTTTTGAGAGTTTTCCTTTCACGTAGAGAATGTGAGCTTCATCTTAATGAAATGAATTTTATTTGACCTGCGGACGAAAATCAAGTAAAATGATAATCCTCGGAGGTGAGCCTCAATTTTCCTGGGTGTTGTAGCCTGTTCTCAAGGAGGATTCGCAATTGTTGCGGGCACAGAACTTAATCTTTGATATTGTTCATTATCTATCGACTATGGGGAGGAGCTGAAGTATTTTGGTTGATTCACGTAATATTTTGTTGACCCACCTCATGAGCCCCAACCTGTCATTACAGTTTATTTCCAGTCAATTCTGTGTAGCTCCCACTTTATACTTAGGCATCTCATTAATGAAACTAGGCAGAAAAGAATTTTGCTACGCAAAATTAAATGATAAACTGAACTTGATCGCTTTATTTCGCCAGTTTGGAAAGTTACTGAAATGGGTGCATGCCCCACAAACAACTGAAAGAAAAATGCCGTCGTAGTGTGTCGCTGTACTAGCTAATTAACCTGTCTTCATGTGTTAGTTATGGCTCTTTTAATTCATTCTTTGTCCTCAAATTTCACACTCACCTTGTAGCTCAGTCCAGTGTTTGTTTCTGATGCAATGAAATATTGAAGCTCGAGGAAATATTTTAAAAGAAGGTCAAAGAGTAGGAAAATTATGTAGAGAGACAAATGGCGTTTGGCTCATGATGGGCGGGAAAAGGGCGTGCCGGCGCATTAGTTTACTTCTTGTATCCCACAAGCTCCTAGCTGCGTTTTTTTATGTTGCGGCATTTTTTTACCAAAATATTTTTGCACAAAATTCTAATGTCACGCACAACGGAACTTTATTCAGAAATCCATTTTACAATGCTTATACATACCAATTTTCCATTCATCATTGAGTGTTTTAATGATACACCAAAATGCGCTAGCCAAATACATGCATTTAAAATCAAAATCTTTCTATAATATATAGAAATGAACGCAACTGAACTAAATGCACTTGTTAAAAAAGTTAATTAAAGAAAACTAACTTCTTAAAACCATGAAAAGTGAGGTTAATAGAAAACCTGTTCGTTTTCTAAGAACAAAGAAAATGTACTTTTCAGTGACCATGCATTTATTGATGATCCAGATCATAAAACTAGTGAGACTGAAGAAAAACTAAAAGGAGGATTGAAAAGAGTTATTTAATTAGATGATAAGTCTCAGGAGAAAATCCATGCGAATGGATTCAAGAAACAACCTCTTCAGTGCTACTATAATTCATTATTGTGTCCGATGCACGCAGTCTAGGTTCGACTAATATGATACGCAGACGAAGCTGCATGCTATGGCGCACAAGCAAAGAAGGACGAATTTTGGAGGGAAATTGCCTTATAACAAAATTTTAATTGTTAAAAAGGTCACAGAATAAAGTTGATTAAGCCCATCGATAGTCTCTCATGGTTTCGTCGGCGTTTAAGATCTAGTTTTACCGGTGTACTCCTTTACATTTCCGAATCCTAACGTCCTTGTGTCGCTTAAGTCGTGATGGAACTACCATCTGTCCTTGACAATTTTGGGCCAATAATCAGTCAATTCTAGCATTGCACCTTGTTGGGGCCAAATTGGTAAATCCTTCTTGACTCTTGGAAGGGACAAATTGAGAAAAAAGTTCCAAAGTAGAATTTGTTTGGGCCAATTCAGAGTTTGAAGGGGTCTTAATGATACCTGTTCGACCCGTTTTGGCTTAAATAGTCCAAAACGACCCCTGAAGGGCTTAATTAGTCTCCAAGACATCGAGGCCAATTTGGCTTTTCGGGTCAATTTGGCTCTCTTCACTCTACAGAGTATGTTAAATGATATTAAGACATATTTGCGTGACGGTGAATTCAATGACCATGATCTTATTGTAAAATTACAACATAGAGATGATAAATCAATGAATCAACACCAAACATAGATAATTATTATAAGAGGTATGACAAAAAAAAAATAGAAATAAGATGATATAACAAAAACGACATCTTCAAATACGTTATCATATTTCTTCAATGTTTGTTTACGAAGATTCTTATCAAATAAGTATTTTGTAACATTATCCCTATAACTTAGATTCTGAGGAAGATATAATTAAACTTAACAAACCTTTGAATCTTCATCTGTGCTATTTGCTGTTCTACTATTTGAAATAAACGGTAAAACTCTTTTATTTCGTCGTAGCTTAACATGATATGATAGTTATCAATCGTATTATTCAAAACCTTGTTCACACGATATTTTCTTCGGTAGACTGATTTTTTTGTTTTTCTATAACTTAAATGACAATAGTCACAAAATCATGATTAATGACTTAACCGCATTGACGGCAATAATTCATCCAATTATCATGAATTAAGTCTTGGTTTTGACAACATTTATCATCTCTTTTAGCCACGTTATCATTTTGAAAATGAAACTCATCAACTAAATCTAATATCATCATCTATAAATATTCAAAGTAAAATATTTTTTAAGAATTTTCTGTTTGCGCACAAAAAAAATACTGTCACACGTGGCAAAACACTGACAACAAGAGCCACCCACACCTTATTCAAACAAAGCGTGGGAAACATAAAAATATATTGTTTTTAAGTATCTATTTAGCCTGGCGCATTTCAGTGTATCATTAAAATACTCACTGATGAATGGGAAATGGGCGTCAATAAGCATTATCAAATGTATCTCTGAATGAAGTTGCGTTGCGCGTGACATTAGAATTTTGTATAAAAATATTTGAGTGAAAATAATCCAAATATGATGAATTTATTTTGCGTTCACAGTTAACTAAAATATAAATTCTGTTAATAAACTAGCTGCGTGTGGCACATTTAAAAACAATGAATACAATTTGGTATAAAATAATACACCTCGAGTAAGCGCAAGTTTATAATAATATTTTGAAAATAACAAAAAATACGCAAAAATGTAGCGGGGAAACAAGAAGTAAATTAATGCGCGGGCATACTCATTTCTTATCCATCAGGCGCACTGTGTTAATTTGATATGGCGTAAGCTGTATCTTAGTCGTTTCAGATAGCGAGTAATACGCTGGCAAACTAAAACCGTCTTAGGTCCTTCAATTATTAGTAGAAAATAACCGTTTCTTTGCTTTTTCCTTATTCAGGTCATTCCAGAAGACGTGTTTATGGAATTTGAAATGAAGGGTAGTGTCAATGGACATTACTTTGAGATGAAAGGTGAAGGAAAAGGAAAGCCTTACGAGTAAGTGTCTCTTAAAAGACAGACCACGATGAATAATATCATTAATATGTATCACTATTTATTTTTAAAACCAGAGTTGAATAAGATCACATTGCAGTCGTCAGATAAAGGCCTGATATCACGGTTTTAAGGATTTTGGGAAATAAACAACTGTCAATAAAGACTTTTTTTGAAAAGAAAAGTGAACAAGATCCAAGATTCGTAAGAAGATTTTCAGTCATAAACTATATGACTTGCTTTTATTCGCGTTTGCAAATTACCTACAGTCTATGACATCGCCTTCTTCATCTGCTTCCAGAGTCCGGCGACGTGTAAAGGCTACTGCAGAGCTAAGTCACGACTAAATTAATTTGCGATTTTGCGATACTTTAATTTTTTACAAGTTAACATGTAAGGTTATGCAGTGTTTGACTTAAGTTTGAATTTTCATTAGCATAAAATATTTGGTCGTTCTAAGTCTATCGTTTATTTCAGGGTATACATGAGCTGTTTCTGAAAATAATTTCCAACACTCTTATCATCTTATTTTAGAGGAGTACAGAAATCCACTTATTGGGTCACCAAGGGAGGACCCCTTCCATTTTCCTTTGACATTCTGTCGTCAGCGTTCAAATATGGAAACAGATGCTTCACTAAGTATCCTAAGGGCATGCCCGACTATTTCAAACAAGCCTTTCCTGCTGGAATGTCATATGAAAGGACATTTACATTTGAGGATGGAGGAGTTGCTACAGCCAGTGGACACATTAGGTATAAAATTGATGATTAGTACGGGATTGAGATAATACTCTTTAAAGGAAATCTTCAAGGTCATTTTTTACACGGAGAAGGGAGCGCCCTTTTTGAAAGTGTAACTTAATTGTGATTCTCCCAAGAACGCTTCCTGTCTAGCTAAATGGGAACAAACCACACAAAAAGCATAGTGACCAGCGAATATGGAGACTACTAAATTTTGAAATGGGCATTTGTAAGTAAATGGGTTTAGTTTGAAAAACGTCGTAGCGGAAATGACAAATCTCAAAAATTAAAGGCGCTAACGCATTATTCTCCAGGGCACATTGGTGTGTGACACAGTTACTAGGTTAATCCTAATATTTTTATTGATATGTCAAATTTACTTAATTTTACAGTCTTAAGGGCAATTTGTTTACACACATATCTATGTTTCATGGCGTAAACTTTCCCGGCGACGGACCCATAATGGGAAAGAGGACAATTGGCTGGGACCCTTCCTTTGAGAAAATGACCGTCTCCGACAACATATTGAGAGGTGACGTGACTATGTTCCTACTGCTCAAAGGAGGCGGTTATCACAGTTGCCAGTTTCACACTTCTTACAAGTAAGTATTTTGTTTCTGTAACAGCTCCAACAGTTGAATATCATTCCTTTGGAGCATTAATATTTGGATTGTATCTTCTATGTTTTACTGGATAAAAGCAACCGAAGAGAACGCTGGGATGAAAAGGGCCTTGATAGAACGGCTTAATTCTAATTTCTTGTGTAAATAAAATGTTTGAGATCGAATAAGACTCTTGTCAAGATACTAAAGGTTATGTACTATAATATCCTTTACAGCTAAAAATGTTTCCTTCCCTGCACTTGTCGGGGAAAGATGTTGAGGGCGATGGAAAAATAGTTATTATTGATACAAGTAATTGTTGATCTACACTGTACCAAAAAACAAAGTTCAAAAGCATTGATGTTCAAAAAACAAGTTAGAGACCCAACGCTGCATGACAGGACGGAAAAACGCGTGGACTGTAAGTACCTCCCGTTGTCCCATACAAAGCCTTAGAAAACTTTTCTAAGGCTTTGTATGGAACAACGGGAGGTACTTACAGTGCATGCATTATCCGTCCTGTCATGTAGGGAACGTAAAACACATATTTTATATTTTACTAAGTTTTTTTCCTTTTCCACAGAACAAAGGAGCCGGTCACACTGCCTCCGAACCACGTCGTAGAACATCGCATTACAAGGACCGACATTGAAGACAAAGACGGCAAGAAGGTCCTGCTGGAAGAAACTGCTGTGGCTCATGTTAACCCTTTGTAACTGGGATGGAAGTATTTTTATTACCTCGTTACTTCTGACGTTACTGTAATACGGATCAAGTCAGTTGAAAAATTAAAAAAAACATTGATATGATCAAGTATGTAGTGTCATTTTCTCAATTTGTACTAATCATGTTAGTAGCCATTTACAACTCTTTCCGAACAATTGCTCTTTTTCCTAACTAATGGGCATTGAGCAAGTCAATTGGTCATCATAATTAGACACTATGAAATTGTGACATTACTTTTGAGAAATTGTGACTTTAGCACAAAAATAAACACCTCACAATCTACAGAGTGATTTACATCTCTGTATTCGATTGGTGGTGGTAAAGTTTAGAATGCATCATAAATCCCATATTTTCCGCAGTCATTTCTTACCACCATAATGCAAGTTTAAAGCGAATGGAAAGAGTTAGATACCCGTGAATACCCAAAATACAAAAGAGAAAATAATGAGGAAGCCAACTAGAAGCTCCTATTTCCTTTTTTTTTTTTCCATTTTTACTGCTCAGAATGTAACTCAAATAGCACTTTTCCTTTGCATATCTATTGAAATACCCTAGATTAAGGGTTGTATGTGAATTCAAAATGTACACTGCAACTGGTTAGCGAAAATATGCTACATGAGTACATATCGAAGTGATTTTTGGCCGGGCAGCCCGCTAATACGGACACGAAATTGTGGTATCAAGGGAAAGCAGTGCCACAAGAACGAGCGTTGCCTTTATCTTTTCCACTGCATGAGAGCACCTAAGGGAGTGGACATATAGTATCGGCAGCAATATTCCTTGCTTTTTTCCGAGCTTGGGCGAAACAATCCCCCTCCTTTATCAGGGCCGTTCAGCCGACCTCCACAGTACTGACCAAGTAGACTGAATGTTTCAGATGTAAAGAGAGCTTTTCAGCAGTATCCATACTCTTTGGACTAACCTTACATTGCAGTCTCCTGCTTGCTAAATTAACTTCAATGCCAAAGTTAAAAGATAACTCCTTAAATGTGATTTGAACTGAAAAAGTGCATTTGAATTGACTTGAACTCAAAACCATTTCTAAATTAAAGAGACAGTTAACGATTTCGTGTCATTTGAAGAAATAGTTGAAAAAACCTGATCGATTTTTCTGTAATCCGATTTAATATACAATGAATAATGTTTCTGCTTAGATCAACCGAGAAGGTTCACTAGAATACTAAAATTAGTGTGGAAAAAAATAATGGCATTGGGCTTTTTAAAACTGTTTTGACGAAATATTTATCAGTTCTGTTATTCTTTTTCACAAAGTGTCAAAGTTACGCTTCCTAAAATTCGTCCTTAGCTAAAAGAAAAAGAGAAAGGGAACAATTTCACGCTACTTGAAAAGATAGTTGAAAAAAAGATTAATATCTTCTCCTTATTCATCTGTAATCAGATTTGATATAAGTTGAATGAGATTTCTTCGGTGAAAAGAATGATTGAAACTGATCTTTTGAAAGACTGTTTTGACGCAGTTATTATTAGTTCTGTTGTCCTATTACACAATTTATTAAATCTATGCTTTGTAAAACTTTGGTGTTAGTTCTGTTAGTGATTTTTTAATTCATTCAGGAACAGTGATAGCGATCGGTCATTTCAAGCTAGAATACTCGTAATATGTCGAGCTAAATCGCCTGCTTCTGTAAAAACTGATTGGAGTGTCGCATGCAGACGGCAAAGTTCAATAATCAAAAGCGAAAGCTTCTTTGTATCCAAAGGGAATATTTGTGACCCTCCACGGGAAAAGAGAGAATAAGGTGATGACACGGCACGCTAAGCGTGACACCAATTTCATGGATATCCGCATATTTAATGAGCAAAACAAAGACTGGCACGGCAGCTTTTGTGTGGCATGCTCAAGCCTTTGTCCCAACTTGTGTGCTCGGTGTCACGCTTCAAGTGTGATATGACACACGTGCGAAAAGACGTACGTGCGATATGGCACGCGTGTCCTTCGGATAAGTGTAACAAAATCATAGACAACGAAATGATGTACAGCAAAGAGACAGACGAAACTTCTATGTTAATTTATTTGGGTGCCAAGTTTTCACTTCCCCTTTTTTTTCCGGCTGAACTAAGAATTGATTAAGACAGGGTAGTCATAAGCTTCAGTGAAATCTAATGCCTTGTTTCTTCTTGATAAAAAGGCAAATAACCATATTTTGCAAATAACCACATTTTGTCTAAGCAGAAATTGGGGCTTTATTGTAGTTTGCCATCGGTTGGTCAAAAGCGTTTCCACAGTCACGGTTCGAGAAGCCAAAGTTTAATGTAGCGGAAGCCATTACGTTGACAGTTAAATGAAGTAAAGTATACCTTACTTAAATCTGAAACTCATAATTATGTTTTAAAACGATATCTGTAAACTGATAGAGTCTTACTTACTTTCAATCATTTGAATTCATATCTTGAACATTAGGGTGCCAGGATCAATTAAGAACGGCTGTTTCAATTCGGAATGGTTGAAGAAGGAATCTCGACTTTGCCGTAGGCTTCCTAATTTGGCTATGATTGAGACGCCTAACTTGCTACATGTCGAGGTTTATGCGTAAATTTTGCTATTATATTTTCTCTACGTTCACTGAAAATCATGGAATTGAATTACCAACAGCTGTAGAACGGTACACTGTGTTCGATGTCAAAAGCAACGCCTGTATTTTTGATGATTTTAGATATTTGAAGTTCATATATTTGCACTGCGGTGAAGAAACGAAATTAAGAGATCCTTGCAGCTAAGAACACTACTGAACTAGTGGTTGAAAATAGGACCTGAAAAAAATTCAGGCCCGTACGAGATTTGAACCCATGACCTCTGCGATACAGGTGTAGCGCAGTAAAACTCTGACTTTAGCCCTGGCACTAGAGAAATTTAAGGGAGTAAGGCGGTCGGTCATTTCAAGCTACAATATTCGTTACATGTTCATTGTTGAGGCCTGCTTTACGGAGTTAAATACTTTTAAGTAAAAAAGGAAAATAGTCAAAGCTGCTTCCAATCCAAAGGGAAACTTATAACCAGACTTAACAAAATCACAGAAAAACAATGTAATGTACATATACGGTCATATACAACAAAGCAACAGACGAACCTTTTTAATTTTGTTATTTAGTATAGGTCTGGAAGCGGCAATTGTTCTCGCCCTTTTTGTCGGTTGAACAAAGGATTGATTTTTAAGACCATGTAAACATCTGCCTCACTTAAATTAAACGATTGATTTCATAATTTAAAAAAAACATAGTTGACCTTAGCTGACGTGAAGAGTAAAGGCGATCGGACATCTCAAGTTACAGTATTGGTTACCTGTTCATCGTTGAGGCCTACTTTACGGAGCTAAATTCTCTATAAAGATGACGTTTCGAGCGTTAGTCCTTCGTCAGCCAAGTCACGTTGTGAACTCAGTTGATAAAACCAAACCATCTGATTATGTAATCGTTTGTGTCCGTGTACCGCCCTCGAGGGCCCCTCCGCCTCTTTCTTTTTTATTTGTTTTTGACCTTGACTTTAGCAAGGCATTGACTAATTAAATAGTGCTTTGTCCAACCGGTATTCTAATTAAAAGAAGAAATGAAATTTGATTACAATCATTCATTAGTACACCTTCGTGTGACAAAATAGATTACTAACCAACAAATTGCTATAAGCAGTTATAAATCTAACAAAACGGAATCGAATGATTACTATTATATTACATGATTTGAAACATCCCTTAAATTTTACTGAAAGTTAAAGTTACAAATACACGCGCATTAAGCATGAACCAATTGTTAAATATCACATGATCAGGGTTCTCTCTAGTTTTCAGCACAACAGGTAAGGGACCTTTTCAAACCAGTAAAGCACATTTTCAGCTTCAGGCGGCTGGTCATTCTCAACTTCGTCATTTCCTAAAGCATACAGTACATCGCGCCTATCAAAAATTCTCCATCGAAAAATTCATAATGTGAACGATATACCTTTAGGTTCAGAGATTGAACAAAACAAAGTAAAAAATTGTTTGAAAGCATTATATTTGACTATGCCCTTTCCAAACTGTTTATAACGTAAACTGGTCTCCCTTCGATTTCGGGTAATATATTTGGCGTCACTTACATGGCATATCGCTGGAAAATCAGCGGTGTCAGCTACGAATCGCATTGCTATGAAATCGAATCACATCGAATAGCTGAATTTGTGTTCTAATCGTCTCAAATTCAGAACTTTTACGCTGTCGAGAGATTTTATTTTCAAGGCTTCTTTCAAACCGTTGTCTGAAACACATTTTAAGAAGAATTTCACGATGAAGACTACCTTTGTCCCTACGTGTTCGTTATACAGCTGGCGATTGTATAGCTGTCAAGGCACTTATTTTTGATAATTGACTGCTTTTCCATCGCTAGTACGTAGCCTTTGTTTTGTTAACCCCTAAAACTCTTGTAAAGCTTACCAGCCACTCTTCGTGACCTCTTGTTACTGGACAGAAACGACAGCATTGTTTGCTGCCGTTTCATCTTGGAAACTGAACAACTAAACGACACCACATTTTCACGTGCAGAGAACTGCCAAATGTCATGAAAGCCTGCGAAAAATCACTCTTGCTTCGAAATTTCAAAGGTACCAGTTAGTGTTAGCTAACTAAAGCACACGTAGACCTATGATAGTGCACACTTTTGGCTTGTTATTACACTTTCTTACCAGATTAGCTCACCATAACTGCGCATTTTTTAAGGTTTCTGAGCGTTTTCAGGCGGTAATAAGTGCTCTTACAAGCGGTAAATTTTACCGGTTACCGCCTGATAAGGAGAACGCTGAGAACCCCCCCCCCCCCTCTTCCCCTAAAAATAAAATTCTCCCTTTCCCCCCGTCCTGGTGATAAGTTAAGTTTGGCCATTCAGTAGACGAGCCCATCTCTGTAATAACACCACACCGACATAAATTCTACCAGGCAAAATATAAATGTTAAAATAAACTTAAGCGCTTTATTTCGCTAGTTTAAAAAGTTACTGAAACAGGTACATGCTCTACAAACCACAGACAGAAAAATGCCGTCGTTGAGGGTCGCTATACTAATTAACCTGTCTACATGTGTCAGTTATGGCTTATTTAATTTATTCTGCATGTCATCAACCTTCCAACTCACCTTGAAGCTAAATCCAGTCCAGTGTTTCTGACGCGATGAAATATTGCAGCGCAAGGAAATATTGTAAAAGAAAGTCAAAGAGAAGGACAATTAAGTGTAGAGCCAAATGGTGTCAGGCGCACTGTGTTAATTTGATATGGCGTAAGCTGTATCTTAATAGTAGAAAACGATCATTTATATTTTATCGTTTCAGATAGTGAGCAAGTAATGCGCTGACAAATTAAAACCAATTAAGGTCTTTGAAAGGTATCATTGTCAGTAGAAAATAATCGTTTCTTTCCTTTTTACTTATTCAGGTCATTCCATAAGATATGAATGTATATGAAATTTGAAATGAAGGGTAGTGTCGATAGACATTACTTTGAGTTTGAAGGTGAAGGAAAAGGAAAGCCTTACGAGTAAGTCTGTCTTAAAAGACAGACCACGATGAATTATTTCATTATTATGCATTACAATTTAGTGTTTAACACAGAGGTGAATAAGATCACATTGCAGACGTCAAATAAGGCCTGATGTCACGGTATCAATGATTTTGAGAAATTACCAAAGTGAATAAAGACTTTTTTAAAAACGCAAAGTGATCAAGATCAAAGATTCATAAGAAGATTTTCAGTCATGAACTTTGAGCTTGTTTTTATTCGCGTTTGCAAATTACCAACTGCCTATGACATCGACTCCTCCATCTGCTTCCAGAATCAGCCGACTGTAAAGGCTACTGCAAATTATCCTGTAAAAGCTCAGTCACAGCTAAATTCATTTGTAATACTTTAATTTCTTACAACTCAACATGAAAGTTTATGCAGTATTTGACTTAAGTTTGAATTATCACGAGCATAAAATATTTGGTCTTCCTAATTTTCCTGTATTTCAGGGCATACATGAGCTGTTTCTGAAAATAATTTCCAACACTCTTATCATCTTATTCTAAAGGAAATCTACTTTTCGTGTCACCAAGGGAGGACCCCTTCCATTTTCCTTTGACATACTGTCGTCAGCGTTCAAATATGGAAATAGGTGCTTTACCAATTATCCTGAGGACTACTTCAAGCAAGCCTTTCCTGCTGGAATGTCGTATGAAAGGGCATTTACATTTGAGGATGGAGGAGTTTCCGCAGCCAGTGGACACATTAGGTATAAAAGTGATGTGTAGTGTAGGATTAAGATAATACTCTTTAAAAGAAATCTTCAAGATAATTTTTTACACGGAGCAGGCCACGCCATTTAGTATAACTTAGTTGTGATTCTCCCGAGAACGCTTCCTGTCTACCTACAGGGGAACAAAACTACAAAAAAGCATACAAGATAATATTCAGAAAACTGTATTTTAAAAAAGGCATCTGTGGGAAAATGGGTTTAATTTGGAAAACATCATAACGGAAATGGCAAAATCTCAAAAATAAAAGGCGCTAACGCATTATTCTCCAGGGTACATTGCACTCTAGGTATGTGACACAGATACAAGGGTAATTTTCCATTTTTGTTATTGAGATCTCAAATTTCTCTTAATTTTTTACAGTCTTGAGGGTAATTTATTTACTCAAAAATCCATGTTTCATGGCGTAAACTTTCCCGCCAACGGACCCATAATGGGAAAGAAGACAATTGGCTGGGACCCTTCCTTTGAGAAAATGACCGTCTCCAACAACATATTGAGGGGTGATGTGACTATGTTCCTACTATTCAAAGGAGGCGGTTATCACAGGTGCCAGTTTTACACTTCTTACAAGTAAGTACTGTAACAGCACCAGCGGTTGGATATCATTTCTTTTAAGCTATCGGTTCTCATCTTCTGAGTTTTACGGGATAGAAGCAACCAAAGGGAACGCTGGGATGAAAAGGGCCTTGAGAACGGCTTAATACTTATTTTCCCGTGTCAATAAAATATTTGGGAGAGATAAGATTCCTCACAAGATACTAAAGGTTATCTATAATGATATCCATTATAATTAATGATATTCAAAACGTTAGTTTTTTTCCGAAGAATTGTCCTTCTCCCTAGCCACCGGGCACTGAGCGAGTCAATTAGTCATCATAATTAGACACTGAAAGTTGTGACCTGACTTTTGAGAAATTATGACTCTAGCACAAAAAATAAACATATCATTAACTGAAATCTCTGAAAACAGTAACTGATTTACATCTCTCCTTTCGATTCGTGGTAGAATAGTTCAGAATACATCATGAATCCCATACTTTTCGCAATTAGTTCTTACCACCATAATGCAAGTGTAAAGCGAATGGATAGAGTCAGATACCCGCGAATACCCAAAATACAAAAGATACTGCGGAAGCCAACTAGTAGCCTCTATTTCCTTTTTTTACATTCCGATCGTTTACGCAAAGAAAGCAACGGTTAGGAAGTGAAAAAAAATGCAAACAAAATTTCTAAAAACGAATTAAGACTTGTAACTCAATTAGCATTTTTCCTTTGCATATTTATTGAAATACCCTAGATTAGGATAACTTCCTATGAGGGGAAATAAGGGGGGGCGGGGGGGGGTGTGGTCGGATTTTAGGAGAAGAAGGGTTGTTTGTAAGTGCTGGATCACACTCTTGCTCCACAGCCGACCACGAAAATCACCTAAAATAACTTTTATCAAGACATGTCTTAACCTCAAACTCTGATTCTGTCAAGCAGCTCCCTGTTACGCCAACCCACGCCACCGCTGAGGGGCTAACGAGGGCTCGGCATATGCAATCTCCCAAAATTTTAACATCTTTATTATGAAAGGCCGCTCTAAGGAGACGACGAGCCAATCCATATGCAGGTAGATAAGCCTTCAATCAAATTATTTATTGAGCCCTAACTTATGAAATAGTTTTAAAGACTTAAAGAGAGAAAGAGTTACTTGTCTTACATGATCTGAATAGTTCCGCCTAAACTCTGTGGGGCAATAAGTAATATTTTATTGTCTCTCCTTCTCTGGAATTCTTCTTAATCGTTTGTTCTCTGAATGTCAACGAAAATTCCCTCTTTATAGTAATACCTTTTGACTGCGACCTTGCCTAGTATCGTTTAATGGGTCCGTCGACTTTTATGTCATTTACCCCTTTTTTAGGTGGATCTGCGATTAATCCAAGCTGATTATGTTATCAGTTATGTCTGTGCACCGGCCTTTAAGGGGCTGCAGTTTTTAATCTTTACTTTTAGAAAGCATTAAACAACAAGATAATTTTAGCATGCGAGCGGTACTTAACGGCTCCTATTTTGAATACAAAAATAAGAAATGAAATTCGGCATTAAACATGACTTCGTGCGAGCGTCTCGGTTTTATGTAACAAATAAATCAAAACTACAACAAAATTCTCGAACGCGTTTGGTTATAACCAGCCCGATTTGAACACTAATAGGAAAGTGTACGTGTCATGCTTGTAATTGGACAGTGTAATAGGAGAGTTAATGGGACAGTTAAAGGGAAAGTGAACACGTGTACGTGGACACATGTAAATGGACAGAACGCGTCATGGGCGCGCGCTGTTGTCTCGCATTTCGACGAGTTAACTGATGTTTTGTGAACGAAATGTATAACAGATGTCTAGTTTGGACTCCACTTGGAATATTGGACTCCACTCGGTCCTATTACCATTATTGAACTTTGATGGTTTTTTAACTTTGATGGTTTGACACTTTTGACAGCTTTAGTCTTGTACAGCCAATCAGATTATTTGAACCATTCTAACAAGGATTCTGATTGGCTTATCGTAGCGTGCTTTATGAGAGTATAGAGCATGCTGACGACACTGTTCTTCGCTTTGGAAATAAAGTTTGTTTTGAAAATTGAAAGTAATGCTTGGGGAATTTAATGGATTATTTATTATAAAACAAATAGAGACGGCCTTGACTGTGCTCTGTTCTGTTACGTCTCGTGTTTCTCCCTACACTTCTTTCGTGCTCTAGCCGCTTCCTGCGTGCTTTATAACAGAACAGAGCACAGTCAAGGCTTCTCTATTTGTTAAGCAAAAAGGGGAGTTGTGAAAGGCTACTTCAACCAGCGAAGCGTCATGCCACATCATCTTTGCAGATAAGCATGCAATCAATGTATCTTTTAAGCTTTAAATGTGATAAGTTATTGTCAGTTTGAAAGACTTTGCCAATGTTTGCTTGAAAATGGTTTCCATTCAGCGTCTAATAAAGTTCTAAATGATTGCAAGTAAGTGTCAAGTCTATGCCTCTCCTTCTGGAACACTCATGATCATTATCTGAAAAAAAAAAAAAAAAAAAAAAAAAAAAAAAAAAGACACCCACGCAGACGTATGCAAATGACGGAATTGCGGCAGGTTTTTCTTGAATTTTGTAATATTGTGACTGGCAGGAACCAGAGACTCAATGGGGTAGTTAGAGTAAATACCTGAATCTGTTATTCGTTTATGTGACATGTACACTCAATGGTTTTAAACAATTAGTTAGGAATCTGCAGTTACAGGGCAGGAATAGTTTAGATTGAAAGCGAGTTATAGTAACCACACCATATGTTTTACACTGCATTTTGTATTGAGGCTTAAAAGTTAATGAAATGCTTCGCAATTCTTTGTGTCTTTTGAAATCTACACTTGAACAACATTTCGTAGCGGAGATTGAAAAGATTGATTGTCTGTGCTAATACAATATAAATTAAACTAATGTAATCATTATAGTATCGTGCTATATTTTTACTCTATCTGTCGTCATTCTTTAATGTGTAGAATGTTCTTCCCTTTTGTGAGGGAGAATGGTTGAGATAAAATGCATACAAATATACATCTTCCCTTTTTGCTACATTTTTATTTCTCCTCCCAAGAAACCTCGGTTGGGGAATACAGCAATACACTTTGCAAATCAAAAACAATATGTTCTTGTTAGTATACCGACGCATCTCTTGTCCAAAACCATATCATTTGAAGATTTTCACAATAATATATTGAAATATTTACATTAAATTATTTATGCAGGTGAACTCAATTGAAATGACCGACTGAGCGTTTGGTGTTTCATGTGCCACTAACTTTAATAAGAATAGAGGGGTAAGTTTCTAGAGGTACGGTCGTGCAACGTCGGTAGAGGAGTATAACGATCCTTATTGTTCTGGTGAGTATTGGTTTCCCGAGAGGTCAGACTCCAATTTGTTCCCTCGGCAGTTTGCTGTCGTACTGATCTCCCGTTGTGTTTCTTGATCGTTGGTATCCACGCTCTAGGAATTTCGATTCCGTTTTTCTTATTGATGTTATCAGGGTGAAGTCTAATGTGGATACCTTCTTTGACTCTTCGGGTGTATCTTCTCTTGTTCTTCCATACTCTCTTGCGTAGGTCTTCCCGTTTCACTAATGTAGATTTTGCCACATTCACAGGATGCAAATCCACCACCCGCATTATATCGCCGTAATACAAATGGTTATTCTTTTCAAACTTAGTTTGGAGTTGGAACGAAGCATGTAAATGAGTGGAGATTTGGACTTTGGAGGGGAAGGGCGATGGAGTATCCCTACTCCCTCCGTGATTATAACGTCACAAATGATGTTGATATTAAAAAGTAGAAATTCTGACCACATGCAGCTTTCTCAATTCAATCTATCGAAGCATAATCTGGAGAAACATTTCAATCAACGACACAGGCCTTTCAGCTGAAGAAGCTGTGGGATAAAAGAAGACAAAGTTAGGAAACAGAGCAAATCAGACTAACAGTTTTGGTAGCCGTGCGTTGCTCCTATCTTTCAGTGATATGTGAGGATACAAGCTATTGGACATTACACTTGTTTAAAAACCCGAAAAGTAAGGGGGTGATCATTATACATACTAGGTGAGCAAACTCTTAATATAGCTTACTTACCTTTACAATGTCTGCCATCTCCCTGATATCCGCTATTGCACGAGCACTCATATGATCGAGAAATATTTGCACACGAAGCTGTCTGATGACATAGGTACCCTGCCCATGAACACTCATCTTGATCAAAGCACGAGATACCGTTACCATAGAAACCAACTTTGCACTAGCACAGGTAAGATTCCTCAGTGTTGCTGCAAACTGCGTTTGTATCACAGGGCTCACTTCCGCATTCGTCCTTATCGCAGCAGTACTTTCCGTTCCCATAATCCATCAGCACACTGACAACTGAAAGAGCCCTGAGTATTTATGCAACGTCCGTTCTAGCTGCATCTTGATTTTCCGTCTCTGCACTCATCGATGTCTAAAAAGTATTGAGGTAAGTCGTTTATAGTAAAAGTACAAACATTGGTAAACTCCTGACATAAAGCAAGCTCCCGGATTACGTGCAAATCTAGAGTGTGCTGAAACATTATTCCATACTTTGATAGATGGCAGACCCTGGAGCCATGAAAGGCAAACGCTTTTGATCTTGTTACTGTACCTTTTTTTGCTTTGGATCTTGTTACTGACATGTGAAAGAGTCACGCACCCGCCAGTTTCGTTTTGAACACTGATCATCTCTGAGGTAAAATCTGATAATTACTGGCTAATTACATGCATTATAGTGAAATATTCACCTCCTGATGAAATAATGTTAAAGGGAAGTGTCGAAAAGGGTAGCTTGAAAAATTATTACTCTAACACGAAATAAAGGGGTGTTCGGGTGGGACTTTTGGGACCATGAGATGAAATTGTGGATTTTGTTCTTACCGTTGCAATGCCGTCCATATCCGAAATACCCTCTTTTACAGAAGCAGCTGTATAACCCTTGATTGTTTAGGCGTTCGGCATGATCGCTGCATAGATGAGTTCCAGCGCTACACTCATCATTGTCAAAGCATAAACGGTCCTCCTTTCCATGAAAACCTTCATTGCACGAACATGTATATGAACCTTCCTTGTTGTTGCAAGTTGCAATGGAACTACAGTCCCCAAAACCGTTCAGACATTCGTCAACATCCTGACAAACTTGACCATTAGCTGAGAATCCAGAATTGCAGGTGCATTCGTAAGATCCCAGAGTGTTAGTGCATTGTGCGTTTGCATCACACTTGTGAGTCTCATCCCCACACTCATCAACGTCGTGACACAAGTGTCCATTACCCAGGAGGCCTGATCTACATGAACAGTTATAGGAACAAACAGTGTTTCTGCATTGTGCAGAAACACTGCAATTATGGATGTATGAGTTACACTCATCTACATCTTGACATAATGTTCCATTTTTTTAGAATCCTTCAAGACAGGGACAATGAAAAGAACCAATGCTGTTTTGGCAAACTTGGTTATCACTACAGCTGATGATTCCAGAGGAACATTCTTCCACGTTGAGACATGAAAACCCATCCCCTCCGTATCCTACGAACAGATATGTGCAACTGTAAGAACCGAGGGTATTTTTTCAGACAGCACCAAGGCTGCTGTTATTTGCACTTGTTTGGCACTCATCAATGTCTTCGCACAACGATTCGTTTCCAAGGAACCCCTCTAAGCAGCTGCAATTGTGTGAGCCCATGGAATTAGAGCAAATTGCGTTCTTGCTACAAGTATGGGTCTTGGGCTGGCATTCATTTGCAAGTGGCGTTTCCATCACAAAATGGCTTCTGACTGCAGTTAAAACTTGTCGCTAGTGTTGGTGCATATGCTAAGGAGAGACGAGATGGATCAATATTTTTATACAGAGCTTTAAAATTCTCCACGGCTGATGAAATTTTCTTTATTATCTCAGCGAATTTTCTGAAGACCCTACATTAATTATTCAGCAGATCGAACCGAGAGACAACAGCTTTACATCAGTACGTGCAAATTGCTTATCGAAGTATTTTCTTGTTCTCAAGTTCACAATCGAAAATAAGCTTAAACTCCTGATATCCATCGCTGTTCTGTTCGTATCTTTAACAATTAAGTATTGGTGAATGAGCTAGTTAATTTCTGTAAGAATGTTGAGCAACTCTCACGCCAACAGTTACATTTTCTGAGATTTATTCTACATCAGAACAATTTTCCTGTGATTGCTGTATTCAATCCTTTTACCCAGCGATAGAAAAAACATAGTTTCCTACACTCACCGTTATTTTGGAGAGATTGTTTATGCAGTGATATAAGTTCATATGCCACAACAAAACAAGTAGCCACGATGAACAGAATAGGAAGTCCTGCCTTCCAATTCGACTTGATCGATCCGCTTATGGCTGTTACGAAGAATACTTCATGCTTCGATTCTCTCCCTTGATGAGTCGCATTTATTGCATTCAGTAGTTTGCTAATACATGGTATTATCATGTCTAACGAATATTCAAAAAGGAGTTGAACGTACAAGTGTCGCTATCCAAATGTAAATGACTTCAGCATATTTGAGCTCTTTCGGTTTCTGAGAAATCTACTGGGGAACTCCCTACTGCTACTACGTATTAGCCTCTCATTGGTTATTGAGCTGACGATGTTAACAATTTTACCCTTTTATACTTTGTTAGTGACGACTGATCCCCCTCGGTTCCCCCTTAAAACCATTTAATGCCCTATAACAAAATCCTCCCCCTCTCCCCCGTCCTGATGATAAGTAAAGACTGGCCCCTTAGTTAACGAACCCATCCCAATAATGAAACCACGCCGAAAAAAATCCTACCAAGGAAAAATAAATGATAGACTGAACTTGATCGCTTTAACTCACCAGTTTGAAAAGTCATTGAAACAGGTGCATGCCCTACAAACCACACACAGAAAAATGCCGTCGTAATGTGTCGCTGTACTGATTAACCTGTCTTCATGTGTCAGTTATGGCTCGTTTCTTAAGAATCTTTTCCCTGCACATTTAATCGAGAAGAATATAAACCGATACATCCCTGGGAACCAATGCAATCATCATCCCCGGGGTTCCCTTCCCACCACTTCATCTACGTTTTTTTTAAGCTACCCTACACAGGCCATTTTTCTGCTTTCACTCAAAAAAAGATCCGCCATTTTATTAAGCGCTATTGCAATGACTTGGATATTAAGCTGGTTTTCTCTTCCTTCAAAATTGGCAACTTGCTTGGTGTGAGAGACCCTGTCGCTGACGGGCTCCGTTCACGTGTGGTTTATAAGTTTGTATGTGCTGGCTGTAATACCTGTTACGTCCGTGAAACTTGCCGGCAATTTTCCACAAGTGTTAGAGAGCACTTATTCAGCGACGGGGCCTCTCATACTTTCAAGCATCTGAAAGATTCTGCACATTGTAGCGCTTTGTGTTCAGCAGATAACTTCCATGTTTTAGATCAAGCCTCTACCGGTTTTCACCTCAAGATAAAAGAGGCTATTCATATTCAAAGAGAATAATCATTCTTGAATTAACAATTACACCATGTAAATCTAAAACTATCCTTTTCATTCTCACACTTTCATGCTTTACCGCTTTTGTTGTTGTCACTATTTATCATAATTAGCAATTTTCTACTTATTATACAATTCAACTTCCAACGCTTTGTACATAAATTAACTGAAGATGACAGAAGTTTCTGTCGAAACATGTATTTCAGACATAAAAGTTTTGTCGCTTTCTTTAAATTCTTGACTTACCTGCTAATATCAAGACCTTAATGCAAATTATCTTGTAAAAGCTCAGTCACAGCTTAATTCATTTGCAATACTTTAATTTCTCACAACTTAACATAAAAGGGCAAGAATGCAGTAAATGAATTAAGTTTGAATTATCACGAGCATAAAATATTTGGTCCCCCCTAATTTTCATGTATTTCTAATAATACATGAGTCGTTTCTGAAACTAATTTCCAACACTCTTATCATCTTATTTTAGAGGAATACAGAGGTTGACTTTTTAGATCAACAAGGGGGATCCCTTCAATTTTCCTTTGACATACTGTCGTCAGCGTGCAAATGCAGAAACAGATGCTTCACCAAAGACCCTGCCGAAATGCCCGTCTATTTCAAGCAAGCATTTCCTGCTGGATGTCATATGAAAGGACATTTACATTTGAAGATGGAGAAGTAGCTACAACCAGTGGACACATTAGGTATAAAAGTGATATTTAGTGTGGTATTGAAAACATACTTTTTATTCTAGTATACGTATTATTCCACAGGGCACATTGCACTCTAGGTATGTGACGTAGATACAAGGGTAATTCTACATTTTTTTTAATTGACATCTCAAATTTCTCTTAACTCTACAGTCTTAGGACCCATACTGGATACGCTAACGGACCCATACTGGATAAAAAAGAAGACGATTTTTGGGACTCGTTCTTTGAGAAAATGACCGTCTCTAACATCATATTGAGACATACAGTCTAGCTTTAACATGTCAGTGTTCTTCTAAGAACTTTTTCCGGTAATGTCAAAGGCCAAACTAGTTCGTGTTCAATAGTCCTTTTTACAGTTCCTGGCGCCATATTGGATTAGTAACCGCGCAAACACGATAGCGAGGCTGCCTGTGACCCGATTTGGGCGTCGCATAAGAGTTTGGTGGTGTTTTCAAGCGTTTCGTTGGTTTGTCGAGTCTTTGGTGAAATGAATGAAAGCTTAAGCGTCGGGGAAACATCCTCCGCCCCTCGAAAGAGAAGAGGAAAGTATTGTGCAGCCTTTGACTGCAATAATAGCGCCTATAATGTGAACGGTACTCGTACAAGTTATCATTTCTTCGAGTTTCCCAAGGACGCTCAGCAAAGGAATCGGTGGTGTTCACTTATCAAGCGGCGACACGGACAGGACGGCTTTGTTGTTTCCACCTCCACTGTCCTCTGTCATGAGCATTTTCGGGCAGAAGATATCTCGAAAAAGCTTTCTGGTCGCTGGAATTTGAAGACAGGTTTGTGATATTGTCGAACTTTTGTTGTGTGCGTTCATGATTTGAGCTATGAAAAACTTAAAATTCAAAGATATTTTGGTCTTTAGAAACAAGGATTCGTTTAATTTTTCCCAAATCAAAGATTTTGATTGTTTTATTCGACGATTGTAAACTTTATGAGGATGAGTCAATTGTTGGAGTAGCAGCATCAGCATTGCAGTTTGGATCCTGCGGATGCGTCAACTGATGCTGCTCATTCATTTTCAGAGTATGATGAAAATGCTGCTGAAGTGGAGTGTGAGTCCCCTCAAACAGAGCCTGATTGTGTCTTTGAACTGCAAAGGAGAATTTAATTACTTGAAACTCAGCTAGCTGACTGCCAGGAAAAGCTCAGTGAAGCAGAAAAGGAAAATGCTGTGTTATTAGAACGTCAATTTTCCATTGACAAAATTGAAGATGGCAATGCTGCTATTTTATTTTACACCGGATTCCCAAGTTATGAGGCATTAATAAGCTTCTACAAATACATTGAGCCAAAGCTTTCCAAAATGCAGTACTGGAAGGGTGAAAATCTAGTAAAGGAAAGCCAGCCTTATCAACTTGATGATAACAAGGGTAAACCTGGGCCATCAAGGAAGCTTACTTTTCTGGATGAGTTCCTACTGGTGCTGATGAGACTGAAGGCTGGTCTATTTGTACAAGACCTTGCCGACAGATTTGGCATCAGTGCCAGCCTGGTTTCCAGGATCTACATCACCTAGATAAATTTGCTCTATCATGAGCTCAAGGACCTGTTTCCATTTCCCACACAGGAGCTTGTTCGCAAAAACATGCCTAAGGAGTTTGCCCAGTATGCCACAACCAGGATAATTTTAGACTGCACTGAACTATTCATTCAGCGACCATCTGCTATGCTGGCCCAGTCAGAGACATGGTCAGATTATAAACACCATAATACTTGGAAGTTGCTAGTTTGGGTAACCCCAAATGGACAGGTCACTTTTTTGTCAGATCTCTGGGGTGGGCGTGTGTCTGACAAGCAAATAACAAGAGACAGTGGTGTATTAGATTTGTTGCAAGTGGGTGATAATGTCATGGTTGATCGCGGATTTGACATTTCTGCAATTGTACCTGCTGGCGTTACAGTAAAAATGCCACCAGTTTTGGCTGGCCGTGATCAAATGACGGCAGCTGAAACTGAAGAGACTATGAGCATTGCTTCAGTGCGCATTCACGTGGAGCGTACAATTGGTCGCATTAAGACCTACCACATTTTAGATGATACCTTACCTAATACGTTGAGCCCCTATGCAACACAAATTTCAACTGTCTGTGGCCTTCTGACAAACTTTTTACCCCCTTTACTACCACCGGCCAATCTTTGATTCTAGTTTTTGCTGTTTATTTATTATTAGGCAGAAATGTTTACATTTTTTGCATTTTAGAAAGGCGGCAGAAGCCCAGCTATCAGTCTAAGCCTGCTTCCCGTAATCAGCCTCTTGGGTTCCATTAATTTTGTATTCCAAATAATAGCACTTGCGTGTCAATGCATATTAATAACTATTGGGATTCAATATGGTAAGCTATCATGGAACCAAAAATTCCCACTGTATTTCATTTAAAAATGAAATTGTACATGTATTTTTACACAGTGCATGTTAGTAGACAAGAATGGTTTTGAATTGTTCCCTTGATTTATTTATTGTTCACCTTATGTTGACCTCTGAAGTTTTAACTTTAAACCATTTCTTGAGCATGAATAGTGTCCGTATGGAAGCCAACCACCATGTGGGTAAAGGACTTTCCCTCTTTTAACTCGTTCAGTTAACATCTCAGGGAAAAAAGCCCTTCGATAAAAATAATCAATCTTTGGCAACAATTCATCATACCATTTGCTGTTTTGAAAGTGGATTTTTTCAAAAAACAATGGCATGTTTTCTCCAAAGTACACCACAAAAATTTTTCCTTCAAGGGGTATAATGGAACAGTATAGCTGACCTTGAACTTGAAAAAAGTGATTGTGGTTCCTTTTAAGTTGTACAGACCCATCAGCCAGTTTCTCCACACAAAAATTATTTTCTTTGCAAGCTTCATCAACAGTCATGCCAGCTTTGCTGAAAGGAGATTTTATTTCCATCCCCCATTTATTATCAGTGTCAATCATAGTTATTACTCTGTCTAAGCTCGCTCCAAGGTATGGTTTGTCTTTAGACAGTGACAATCCAGTTTCCTCCACACTTACTGCAATACCAACCTTTCTCATTTCCCTTATAAATAAATTGACAGCTTTCTGTTCGCTTTCAATTCCATACTGCACAGCTTCAGTTGTAAAGTTACTGTAGAGTATTGCTTTCAATTTATTTGAAGGTTCCACTCTTGTTTTGGTAGGATTTCCAAAATTTGATGCTGTCAATACAGTTTTCCTTTTTTCAAACCATAGGTTGTTCTTGGCTTGCCCCCTAGTCAATCTTTCAGCTTCCTGGATCTCCACCAGAGTAATAGTTAGACTGGAAACATGCTCATCGATCATATTTTTAAAACGATTAGTAGCTATGTCGTAGCTGTCGGTGAAGGCAACACTTTCCTGTTTATCTTCAGTCTCTTGAAGGGTGGGCACCTCAGAACAGTTCGATTTGATGTCATGAAAAAGAAAAAATGAGCAGGAAGGCAGACAATTTTGAAGGCTCTCGCTTAAATTTTTGAACCTTCCTTCATCTCTGTTGTGCTGTTGTGGTGGTCTTGGGTCGAACTTTATAATTTTTGGCTTAAGGCGGATGTTCTTCTTTCCAAATCTTATTTTTCTTATAAAGATTTGATCAAGGGGCTTGGCTGCAACGCTCTGATTGCGTGGAACCACCCATACCGAAAGACGCAATGTGCACGATAGTGCTTCAGAATGTTTTTGTAGACCCCGTTTTGTAAAGTCTTCCATGGCAAACAGCACACCTCCAATATGATTGCACTTCCTCTTACCCTGTGAGCCAAGCCCAGCAGGACAGGTACAAGCTGCACGTGATACGTCACACTGAGATCTGAACTCCACGACCACTCGATAAGGCGTCTTTTTCATCGATGGCAAAACACTGGCTTTTACGTACGTCTTGTCCTTATGGGTTTTGCTTTCAAGCCTTTTAACGTTTTCTTCTAAGAAAAATTGGTAAGATTTTAATTTCTTATAATTTGTTCCCTTGAACACAATGTGGCGGTACTTGCGCGTTGACACAACCAGGTAATCGTAAAGCTGAATAAAATTTAGTTCGGGAAGCTGACGTAAATCAGTGGACCATCCGAGAGCAGAGATTCGTCTTAAAGTTTCATCGTACTTGAAGTCACCACTATATTCCGTTGTATTCTGGTAATCCTGAGCAGTATTATCGCTACTTTGCTGCTGATACTCACCCGGTCGTGGCACGTGTCGCATGAGTATCGCGTAGACTTTTAAAAACCAAATCTGCTTTTATTCCGCCCGTCGCTTCCGAATAAGAACGCAAAATTTCCCTTAAATCCTTCACTTTTAACTTCTGGATATCTTCTAACGTTTTAATCTTAAGCGATTGAACCGCGAAAGACTTCTCCGATCAGCTGTATTTACTGTTTTTGTAATACGCAGGTCACCGGCAGCCTCGCTATCGTGTTTGCGCGGCTACTAATCCAATATGGCGCCGGGAACTGTAAAAAGGGCTATTAAAAACTGAAGCTATCAAACGACGATTGGTAAAAGTTTGAATTTGTTCTGGGTCTTAGCGTAAGAGAAAACCCAGATAAGACACGACTTACCCCCTCTTCTTTCGCGGTCCCTTTGTAGTTCGCTTCTCTTTGTTGATGACCTCTTTCAGCCTGTTTTGAGGAGTGACTTTGTATTTCCTTCACGCGTTGCTCTTCGCTAGATTCTCGCCTTTTTACTTATGCCCTTTATTGTTCGCGTTCCTTTCGCCGTATTCTGCCTATTTTGGCGTCCTTTCTAACTTTCTTGCGCGATTTTCTGGACTCGCTTCAATCGCGCCATTACCTTCTCCCTCGCTCTTCCATTACGTAATGGCTAAGATAGTGCCCGTGGTACAGTTGGTCGCGTATGCTAAAAGTAGCACCTTGTACGGTCGTACGGTCGTACAACCAAATTTTTTCGGCTTGATGGGTTACTACTATTTCGTATAATTATGGGGCTACGCTGGAGCTCCGCTATAAATTGGATGAGGTAATTCCGTATAATCAACCAAGGAGGTTGAATAGATTACTAAAATTAGTGAAAAGAATGATTACGTTGTCCTTTTGCACACTGTTTAGACGCAATTTTTATCAGTTCTGTTATTCTTTAACCCAAATTATCAAAACTACGCATTGTAAAACTTTAACGATAGCTCTGGCACTAGAGAAATTCAAATTGATCGGTCATGTCAAGCTATAATATTCATTACATGTTCATCGTTCAGGCCTACTTTACAGAGCTAAATTCTTTCTAAAGTTGACGTTTCGAGCGTTAGTCCTTCGTCAGCCAATTAAGTTGTCAACTCAGTTCATCTAATTATATAATCGTTTGTATCCGTGTACCGCCCTCGAGGGTCCCTCCGCCTCTTTCTTTTTTTTCTTTTTTGTTTTTGACCTTGACTCCAACTGGTATTTTAATCAAAAGAGGAAATTAAATTTGATTACAATCATTCATTAGTGCACCTTCGTGTGACGACACGGACTACTAACCAACAAGTTGCTATGTACAGTCTCAAATCTAACAGAAGGAATCAAGTGATTACTATTATGTTACATGATTGAAACATCTTATAAATTTTACTTAAAGTTAAAGTTACAAATACACGCGCACTAAGCATGAACCAATTGTCAAATATCACATGATGTTTCACGTCTTACCATAATCATCAATAACCGTTTGTTTGTTCTAACTTAGCTATTAACATCAATCCACCCTAACGCTCCAATCAGTTTAGCTTGGTCGGCGACGGAGTGAACTACAACAGGCTCGTAATCCAGTTTTGAAAATCAAGCGGCTTATCCACAACATGTCTCTTTCAAAGCAGGTTAGTGAATTCTTGAAACTAAGCAAAGAGAGTCGAATCTACCCCGGTAACAAAGAATAAGATAAAATCGTCCGAACGCAAATTGCTATGCCACACCCAAAACATGCTCTTCAAACGTTACGACCTTACACTAAAATCGAGTAGAGCAATAATTCTCAACAGTGAGCTGTAATTTTAGCAATTGCAGAAAAGAAGCTTGACAGGAACCATCACTCCTGGCTTCATAAAGTTAGACTTCGACAGGGTTCAAACTTGTATCTCCCCCAGATACTAGCTGGGCACTGCTACCAACCAACTAGGAATCCACACGTTGAGAGAAATGCAAATTTTTACTTGACCTGCGGACGAAAATCAAGTGAAACAATAATCTCGCAGGTGAACTTCAGTTATTCTAAGTGTTCCAGCCTGTTCTCAAGTAGGATTCACAATTGTTAAGGGAACAAAAATTTATCTTCGGTACTGCTCATTATTTATCGACTAAGGGGAGGAGGGGTGATGGGGTTGAAATGTTTTGGTTGATTTCCGTAATATTCCTATGATCCCACTTATGACCCCCCCTCCCCCTCCCTCTACCCCGTCATTGGCGGTTAATTTGCAGTCAATTTTGTATAGCTCCCCCTTTATACTTTGTTGGCGACGATTCCTCTAACAAGGTAGAACCCCCTCAAAAAAAACATTCCCCCTTCCCCCCGTCCTGGTGATAAGTAAAGGCTGGCCCCTCGGTAGGCGAGCCCATCTCAGTAATAACACCACGCCGACAGAAATTCTACCAGGCAAAAGATTAATATTAAACTGAACTTGAGCGCTTTATTTCGCCAGTTTAAAAAGTTACTGAAACAGATGCATGTCTCACAAACCACAGACAGGAAAATGCCGTCGTAATGTGTCGCTGTACTAATTAACCTGTCTTCATTTATCAGTTATGGCTTATTTAATTCAATCTGCATGTCCTGAAGCTTCCAACTCACCTTGAAGCTAAATTCAGTCCAGTGTAGCTACAACCAGTGGACACATTAGGTATAAAATTGATGTGTATTATAGGATTAAGATAATACTCTTTAAAAGAAATCCTGAAGAGTATTTTTTACACGGAGCAGGCCACGCCGTTTTTGAAAGTGTAACTTAGTTGTGATTCTCCTGAGAACGCTTCCTGTCTAGCTATAGGCGAACAAAACTACAAAAAAGGCATAGTGACCACAGAATATTCAGACTACTGTATTTTAAAAAAGCCATCTGTGGGAAAACGGGTTTAATTTGGAAAACAACGCAGCGGAAATGGCAAAATCTCAAAAATAAAAGGCGTTAACGCATTTTTCTACAGGGTAAAGTGCAATCTCGGTATGTGGCACAGATACAAGGGTAATTTTACATTTTAATTATTGATATCTCAAATTTCTCTTAATTTTTACAGTCTTGAAGGTAATTTATTTACTCACAAATCCATGTTTCATGGCGTAAACTTTCCCGCCAACGGATCCATTATGGGAAAGAGGACAATTGGCTGGGACTCGTCCTTTGAGAAAATGACTGTCTCCAACAACATATTGAGAGGTGATGTGACTATGTTCCTACTACTCAAAGGAGGCGGTTATCACAGGTGCCAGTTTCACACTTCTTACAAGTAAGTACTGTAACAGCTCCAACGGTTGAATATCATTTCTTTTGAGCTATCGGTTCTCATCTTCTGAGTTTTACGGGATATAAGTAACCAAAGGGAACGCTGGGATGAAAAGGGCCTTGAGAGAACGGCTTAATACTAATTTATTGTGTCAATAAAATGTTTGGGAGAGAATAAGATTCTTTACAAGACACTAAAGGTTACCTACTATAATATGCTTTAAAGCTAAAAAATGTTTCCTTCCCTCCATTTCTCAATGTTCAGGGCGATGGAAAAATAATCATTATTAACACAAGTAATTGCTGAACTACACTGCACTAAAAAACCAAAGTTCAAAAGCATTGATGTTCACAAAACAGGTAAAAAAAACCCAACGCTGATAGGGAGTATATTTTGTATTTTAATAAGGTTTTTTTTTCTTTTGCACAGAACAAAGGAGCCGGTCACACTGCCTCCGAAACACGTCGTAGAACATAGCATTGTGAGGACCGACCTTCATGACAAAGACGGCATGAAGGTTTAACAGGAAGAAATTGCTGTGGCTCATGTTAACCCTTTGTAACTGGGACAGAACAAAGGAGCCAGTCACACTGCCTCCGAACCACGTCGTAGAACATAGCATTGTGAGGACCGACCTTGATGACAAAGACGGCATGAAGAATAATACAATGAGAGAGATTCAAAAATTAATTCAGCTATGTACAATAAAAGGCTCATAAGCTATGTACAGTAAAAAAGATTCAAACACTATTTACAAGAGATAAATTGGATGACTAAAAAGATTCAAAAACTATTTACGAGAGATGAAAATGGTAAAGTTGATAAAAAAAGACAAGCAGCTAATGGAAATTTAAAAAGCGCTTCAGTGCACTTTAAAGCAGCTCAGGCTCCCAATCTCAACGATGGATCCTCGTAGGCTATTGCAGTCTTGTACGATTCGGGTAAAAAAGGAATATTTATAGGCATTACACTTTGCTGGCTCAACGTAGAGCTTATAAGGGTGGTTGGCGCGGGTTGAATTACACTTAGTAAAATCAAACAGATTGTCAAACTTTGGTTTGTTCAAGTCATCAAAACTATCTCATAACATTTAGCTAAAGAGAGAAATAATCAGCGTGTTTCGAGTGCAGGCCTTTCAGCTTCCTTAAATGTTCTTCGTATTCCATCTCACCCTGTTTTTCCCCGAGAGCAAGCCGAGAGACTCTTCGCTGAACTCTCTCTAACGCTAGCACATCTTTAACCAAATATGGCTTCCAGACCAGAGCAGTAAATTCTAGAACTGGACTTACGAGAGATTTGTATAACGTAGAGAACGCACCGGGATTCGACGAGCCCACTGCTCTGTAGACCAGCCCAATAACTTGTCAGCTTACTTAGTAGCTACTTACCACTCCTTTTTCTTACAAATCTTCCGAACAACTGTCCTTCTCCCTAGCTAATGGGCATTAAGCGAGTCAATTGGTTATCGTAATTAGACACTATAAAATTGTGACGACTTTTGTGAAATCATGACTTTAGCACAAAAATGAACATCTTAGAATCTACAGAGTGATTTACATCTCTGTTTTCGATTCGTGGTGGTAAAGTTCAGAATACATCATAACTCCAATACTTCCCGCAATAAGTTTCTACCACTATAATGCAAGTTTAAAGCGAATGGAAAGAGTCAGATACCCGTTAATACCCAAAATACAAAAGAGAAAATAATGAGGTAACCAAATAGAAGCTTCTACTTCCTTTTTTGACATTTCGATCGCTTACGCAAACAAAGCAATGGTTAGGAACTGAAAACGAATGTAAACAAGGTCGCTAAAACGAATTAAGCCTGCTTGGAATGTAACTCAAATAGCTTTTTTTAACTTTTCCTTTGCATATTTATTGAAATAGCCTGGATTAAGGATTATATGCGAATTCGAAATGTACACTGCAACTGGTTAGCGAAAAATGTGCTACATGAGTACATATCGAAGTGATTTGTGGCCGGGCACCTCGCTAACACGGACACGAAATTTTAGTATCAAGGGAAAGCAGTGCCAGAACTGAGTACGTGCGTTGGCTCTATCTTTTCCACTGTATGAGAGCACCTAAGGGGGTGGACATATAGTATCGGTAGGAATGTTCCTTTCTTTTTTTCGGGCTCAGGCGAAACAATCCCCTTCATCAGGGCCGTTCAGCCGACTTCCACAGCACTGACTAAGTAGACTGAATGTTACAGATGCAAAGAGGGCTTTTCAGCAGTATTCATCCTCTTTGGGCTAACCTTACATTGCAGTCTCCTGCTTGCTAAACTAACTTCAAAGCCAAATTTAAAAATAAAAGTTGACTCCTTGAATGTGTTTTGATCTGAACAAGTGCACTTGAATGGGCTTGACTGCTAAGCCATTTCTATATTAAAGGGACGGACAACGATTTCATCTCATTTGGAGAAAATTGAAAAAACTGATAAGTTATTCTCGCCTTATTTTTCTGTAATCCAATTTAATATACGCTGAATAATGTTTCTACTTAGATCAACCGGGAAGGGTAACTAGAGTACTAAAAATTAGTGCAGAAAAAAATTATGGCATTGGGCTTTTCAAAACTGTTTCGACGAAATAGTTATCAGTTCTTTCATTCTATTGCACAAAGTGTCAAAGCTACGCATCATAAAATTCTTCCTTAGAAAAAGAGAAAGGGAATAATTTCACGCTACTTGAAAAGATAGCTTATGCTTATTATTTTCTCCTTATTCATCCGTAATCAAATTTGAGTAAGTTGAAGAATATTTCTTCGCCGAAAAGAGAGGGTCCCCAATAGGTTCTTCGGAATCCGGGTATTTAGAGTAAGAGGGAAGCGAGATTGATTGTTATCACGAACGGGACGCGGGAATCGCCGATTTTGAGGAGCGGGATTCGGGAAGTAATCACCTAAACGATCCGTGAACCGGGATGTCTGTTAATGAGAATTTTTGAAGAAAGTGATCTTCTCAGTCCATGAAAAGCACCTGGCGTACAGGTTCCCTTGGATTCAAAAGGTTGTCGGGCTGGTCAGCGACACTTTTCAGTTATTGCACGGGAATAAAAATTCTATCAGCAGCGAAGTTTCCGATTTACCAAAAGTCCTCAATGGCCCACAGGTTAACGTGGTATCTGACCGCTGCGTTAATTGAAATGCTTAACGGCCTTGAAAACCTCCAGCAAGTCTCTGAATTATACCAATATGACACTTTTAACCTGTTGAGTTGCATGACCATAGACGCGGACAATATTTTCTTGGTTGTGCATCGCAAAGATCAACTTTTCACGATATTAGATTACCCAAGAAAGTTTGGAAATGCAGCCAAAGAAGGCTTAAAGAGGGCTACCCATTAGGTGGCGTACTATTTTACAAATTGAAATTCTTGATATGCTGTACCCGAACGTGCCATGATCTTGTTGGGCATACGATGGAACCTCGATTTAACGAACCTCTACATAACGAAGTCCTCGGTATAACTAACGATACTCTTAGAGTTGGCCGGGATGAGTCATCCCGGCCAAAGTTACAGTAAATTGTATGGGAAAGAACCTCGGTATAACGAGGCTCAATATAACGAAATCCTCGTTATAACAAAGATAATCCAGAAGCCCAAACGGATAATATACCCCGATATGACGAACAAGTGTCAACACGCGACAAAAGACAAATGCAAAACAGATAACAAGAATCAAAATTCTTCAATTCTGTAGCAATAGAACAACTTCACAGTTAACATGACAATCACCTACCGAATAGGCCCTCTTACGTTGAATGGACTAAGACAACATTTCATGATCGGGATCGGGATTAGCCAATATGAACCGTCGGGATTGCGGGATTGAGTGGAAATTTTAGTCGGGATCGCGGGATCGCGGGATCGCGGGATCGAAGAACCCTATTGGGGACCCTCAAAAGAATGATTGCCACTGATCCTTTGAAAGAATGTTTTGACGCAGTTATTATCAATTCTGTTATTCTATTACACAAATTATCAAAACTACGCGTCGTAAAGCTTTAGTGTTAGTTCTGGCGTTATTGAAATTTTAATCTATTGGAGAACAGTAAAAGCGATCGGTCATTTCAAGATAGAATACTCGTAATATGCTGAGTTAACTCGCCTGCTTCTGTAAAAACTGATTGAAATGTCGCATGCAGATCACAAAGTTCAACAATCAAAAGTGAAAATTTCTTTCCATCGAAAGGGAACATTTCGGCTCCACTACGCAGTACAACATGAATTAGAAAAACCATTAGGTTCATTATGGCTGTTTCGGCCGAGCACCGCGCATATAACAATACGTTATACAACAACCCCTATTACATTCAAACATGTGGTGGAAAAACTAGAACAGAGCTGAGCAACAGTTTACACAGAATACTGTTAGCCCAGAGGCCACAAAAAACCTGCCGGAAAAAAACCCAATAGGGGAAAAAAAAAACTTGGCAGGAAATCTGGATAGGAACCATGGCTAATGCTCTGAAAAGCCCATCCTACGAAGGCTACACGGCTGGAAGGTCTTTGCCCTTATTTACTAAAAATGTATTCCAACAAAGCACGGAAAACTCTAAATAATTTTAAGAAACGCAAACAAGCTGAAAAACCCCTGCGAAACTCGAACTGTCACTAGTAAATCAAATATGTACTAAAAAATAACGCGAGCAAGACGAGGTGTCGGCCTAGAAGGCTTTCCCACGTGATAGGCATCCCTTTAATGCAATCCATTCTACCCATGCTGCACTTCAACTGCCCAAGTCGCCACTGCTCCCGTGCCGCAGAAATATTTCATTTCCGGCTAATTTGTATCCACTCAAACGTCGGAAGCTCCATATTTGTGACCCTCCACGGGAAAAGAGAGAATAAGGTGATGGCACAAGCACGCGTGCGATGACACGGCACGCTAAGCGTGTCGCCAATCTAATGGATATCCGCATATTTAATAGACAAAGCAAAGACTGGCCCGGCAGCTTTTGTGTGGCATGCTCAAGCCTTTGACTCAACTAGTGTGCCACGTGACATGTTTCACGTGCGAAAAGACGTGCTTGCGATATGGCAAGCGTGTCCTAAGGATAGATGTAACAAAACCTCAGACAACGAAATGATGTACAGCAAAGAGACAGACGAAGCCTCGAGGTTAATTTATCTGGGTGCCACGTTTTCACTTCCCCTTTTTTCCGGCTGCACTCAGAATTGATTAAGACAGGGTAATCATCAGCTTCAGTGAAATCTAGCGGCTTGTTTCTCCATTGAAATTGAAGCTTTACTATAGTTTGCCATTGGTTGGTCAAAAGTGTTTCCACGGTCACGGTTCCGAGACACCACAGTTAAATGTAGCGGAACCTATTACGTTACAGTTGAATGAAGTAAAGTATACCTTACTTAATTCCGAAACTTATGTTTAAAAACGATATATATAGACTGATAAAGTATTACTTACTTTCAATCATTTGAATAAATTTCTTTAACATTAGGGCGCCAGGATCAATTGAGAACGGCTGTTTGAATTCGGAACGGTTGAGGGCCATGATTAAGAAGCCTAACTTGTTATGTGTCAAGATTTATGCATAAATCTTGCTATTACGTTTCTCTACGACCACTGAAAAACGTGGAAGAGAATTACCAACAGCTATAGGACGGTATAATAAGTTCGATGTCAAAAGCAACGCCCGTATTTTTGTTAACTTGGATCGGTTCAAATTCGAAGTTCCGTCGGTTTCCTAAAGATTTAAGCATCTGAGACAAGGATAAGATATCAAAAAGTAATAATAAAAATATTGAATTGGAACGGAATTAAGGAATTGAAAACGTTTTGTTCTAAATGAAACTATTAGGACATAACATAACTCACAATGCTCCACCATTTTTTAAGTAAAGTATATGCTCTTATACTTCACAACGGCTAATAAGCATGAAACGACTACAATACTCCCTTTGAAACTGATAATTTTGTTGAACCTAACGTGGGCAAAATTAAAACAGGTGTTCAAGGGATTTTTTTTTATGGAGGGAACAAGCGGTTCAGTTACTGCCAACTTGCCATAAAATATAAACAGAAAACATTCCTAGGTTCTGTTTGTAAGTGTGTCTAAGTGTGTCTTTATTGTTCAAAAGATAAAATTACATATCTTATGTTACATTAAAAAGAAAAGGATGTAAATAAGCTTAGGTGTATCTAAATAAGATAAGTATATACGTGGAAACAAATACAAAAGTCTAATACAGGAAGTACACTTTTACAAAGCTACATTGTACTTAAAAACAATTCTATTAAAAAATGTATTCTTAAAACGGTTTGTGCGAATGGCGGGCATGACAGGGGATTTATTTCTCAAATTATACCTCGTGATCTTGGTCTCAGGGAAGTAGGCTCTAAGAGGATGGCTCAGGATAGTTGAAACCTTGCGACAAATTTTGTGATCTTGCGTTTTAAGTAAGTCACCTATCACTAATTTCTTAGATATGTAACTACGTTTAAAACAACGATCTAAAAACTGCTGGGCTATAGTTAGCTCTGACTCAGAGGCCCCATGCACAGATAGAGCATTAGTAATATTAGGTAGGACAATGGAATTAAATAAAACATCTACTTCTGCTTGGCTACATCCTTCTTTGCGGAGGCATCTGATAACGTATAAACATTTATTAGCTTTACCTAACTTTTCTTTTAGGTGAGTACTGAATTTGCAGTTCGGCTGAAACGTGAGACCAAGAATGGTTATTGTACTAGTCTGAGGTATGCCAAAAATACTTTTGTAGGCCTCAGCAGTGTGACCTTTTTTATACATAACAAGCTCTTTACATTTAGTAGAATTTGAATTCATTCTATTTTGGCTTGCCCACTGTAAAAACTGATTTATTAAGTCTACAGAGTGATCTTTATAATAATATACCGGAGCAATAATCGTACAGTCATCAGCGTATTTGAAACCAAGTGTCTCGTTTCCTAATTTAATTTCCAGATCGTTAAGAAATATATTGAACAAATAAGGTCCTGAAACACTACCCTGGGTTGTGCCCTTGTTAACTGTTTTCCAATTACAGACATGATTCCCGAAAATAACTCTTTGTTTTCTATCTCGCAAAAAACCTAACCACCAGTTTATGATATACGGGTTAAGTGGTAGACTCTTAAGTTTCTCAGCAAGGAGTTGATGGCTCACAGAGTCAAAGGCCTTACTGAAATCCATCGCGAACATCCGCACTGCCTTGCACTTGGGATCATCAAGAAACTTGCAGATCTTATTCTGTATAAGTAGCAAAGCATCTGTGCAGCTCCCTCCTTCTCTATACGCGAATTGACTATTCAACAGCTGTTCTTCTACCGGCCTTTGGGCGTGAATCTTATAGACTGCCTTTTCCAGGGCTCTTGCTATTACAGGGGTTACGTTGATCCCCCGGAAGTCCCCTCTTGCCACTGGAACATCAACTTTTGGCAGTGGGTTTATACTTGCCCTTTTCCACGATCTAGGCCATTGGTGCGTAGCGAGAGACAAATTCCATAGCTTAGTAATGATTGGAGTGAAGATCTCCGCATGGTCTTTCCACACCCAATACGGAATTTGGTCAGGACCAGTTGCAGTCTTCTTTAGAGTACTCAGTGAGTTCCATACATATCGTTCACTAATTTCCGGGACTTTCACCTCAGGACCAATTTCAAGTAACGCGGGCTCAACGTAATCGCCATCCGTACACAGGTCACCGAAATACTCGTTCAAATCTTGAGCGGTCTCTCTATCCAGCGAAACGTTTGTGGACCGCCGGCGTTGAGATATCAAGTCTACGTTTTTCCACCATTCTCTGCTCCCCATTTTGCCCTCCAGAAGCATCCTTCTGTTTTCGCCAATAACCTTCAACACATTTCTATTAAGCTCTCTATGCTTATTAGTGCGTAAAACAGAGATGCGAGACTTGCTACGTAGCATGTATTTAACTAGCGGTGTCATCCAACTTGGATCACGGGACGAAAGGGAAACCGTTCGTAAAGGCATGCACCAGTTAATATTTGACAGGATCTTCAATTCTAAGATGTTCACAGCTGTTTCGATACTATCCGCCTCCAAAACATCATCCCAGCATTCTGATGCGAGGGCAAGGTAAAGAGCTTGCTTCCTATGCTCACGACAATCCCTAAATTGCACTTTCTTACGAATAGGCTTGAGTTTCTTGCCCGCTGGAACTATAAATCCAATGTGATCCGTCTTAATCAGCATCTTTATAGATAAAGCTTTTCCGAAGAGCTCTGGCCTATTTGTAAGACAATTATCCAAAAATGAATCCCCTCGTGTTGGAAAATCCACTAAAGCGGTCCAACCAGTAATGCGTTTAAGTCTCGTGAGATCAAGGTGATTCAGATCGCCACCGCAAACAATAGTAGCGTTTGGGTGATTATCCAGCATTGTGTCAAAGAAATTAAGAAGATAATCCATTAAATCGCATTGCTGGTATGATGTTTTCGGGGTGATAAAGACCAGATAAAAGAATGTAATTCCCACTTGGCAGCAACACAGTCAGGCAAATAAACTCGTATAAATTAGAACGATAAACATCAATAACTGAAAGATTACTCCTTGTATAGATAGCAACACCTCCCCCATTCCTTAGATCGCATCCAGACCAATTCCTATCCCTTCTGAAGATATTATAACCCGAGATATTAACCACCGTATCGGGTACCTCAATTTTTAAATGAGTTTCCGACACAACACAAGCATCGATGTCATTATTTCTTAAGTCGGCTTCCAAAGCCACAACCGCTCGCACCCGACTAGTTGTTTTCCCCAAACTACAGATATTAATAAACAAAAGTTTAGGGACAGCAAGCTGACCAGAACTAACAGAGGTGTGTTCGCGGGACACCACTTGTTTTGGTACACTGACGAGATTGCTAGGGTTTCGTCGTTTTTCAACCCGCAGCCGGGGAATAGCAAAACCACTTTCCGCCCTTCGTCCAATGACGACAGAAATATTCTGAATAGTTCTCTCCTTCACATGCTGAACATTTTTTCTCAAACCTCCCTGATTACCACGAAACCTGAGCAGCTGTAGTTTCTTAAGCGTCTCTAAGACAGGGCTCGAAGGTTTACCAGATTTCTTTCTCAAACCGAGTAAATAGTTTCTTCCATAACATGGAATCTTACTTTCGTCAGACCAGGTTTGCTTTCGTAGATCATAGCTCTTCTCTGAAGAAATAGGACCAGGGTTCGTCTCCACATCCATAAAAACTGTAATGTCTATTGTTAATAGGGAGCAATCCGTCGCCGCAAGCAGTATATAACCATGTTTAACCCATTTCATGATAGGCCTTCGAAGTCTATCATGGCGGTGCGCCCTTGTTGAGTAGCACTTACGAGCTGAGAAGGAAATTCCAAAGACGTCGCAACCAACCGAACTTTTTCCTCTCCAAATAGGCTTGAGAGAGTCAAAGTCTTCATCCAAGTATATATTGTAATAAAATTGAAGCTTAAAATTGATTAAAATAGCTAATAGAAGAGGAGCCAATATCCTCGTGGCCGCCATACTCGGCCATACTTGTAGAAAGTTATGACGCTCTAAATATGCAAATTATACAGCTCTGCCACTGGTTCAACAAAAAATTGTGCTACGAGCCAATTGATCTGCAGGCAGATAACAGAGTTTCACTCTAACGAAGGGCTGACGCTCGAAACTTCAACCTTTAAACTCTTTACGATGGCCAATTTACGTTTTCAACTCAGTTGATAACCCCAAATTACCCCGTTATACTCTCCTACCGACGCAGCACCACAGTTTCTTTAGAAACTTACCCCTCTATGCAGACAAATAAGCCTGCAATCAAATTATTTATTGAAGCAAAGTCATATTAAGGATAACGCTGGTAGTGGAGAGAGTTTAGGGAGCCAAGAAATGTCGTAAAATTGAATGCACGCCAGAGAAAACATTTCATCTATGCATACGTGATACCTCGAAGACGCATTTAGCATATATATTAATGTGCAATTTTAAAAAATCGCCCACAATACCGAAAAAAATAACAACTTACGATTTGTGGCCAACTGTGTTCTTGAATTGAATCCTCAGCAACAGTAACAGCGTCAGCAAAACCGACTAACACGGTGTATGCAAACACGGCAGTTACAGATTTATCTCTAATAATTGCGAATTTATTTTCGAGGAAAATATTATATTACGTAATCTTTGAGGGTGGAAGGCAACCCACAAGAACAAAGTGAACAGTCACAAAGTCTTGGTTCTGTTTCTGACTCATATTAGGAATGCACAGTTCCCTAACAGCTAATTGGCTAAATCGAAACGAGTCAGCTAGTCATGGTCTATATCATGCTTGAGGCATATTCTCAGTTATATGAAAAGAAAGGATCTAAAGATAAACATGTCTGTTGGCACGTTCCTGTTTTAATCGGGAGGCGAGGATAGGAAAAGGAACCCGAAAAATGTTAAATTTTACACGAAAGCTATTTTTGATATAATTTTTGTGGGTAAAAATGCAGTAGTATGCGTATTCTCTGGTTATTATGCTTTTTGTGTAGTTTTGTTCCCCTGTAATTAGACTGGAAGCGTTCTCGGGAGAAACACAACTTAGTTACACATCAAAAAGGGCGCTCCCTGCTCCGTATAAAAAATGACCTTGAAGTTTTCTTTTGAACAGTATTTCCTCAATCCCATACTAAACATAACTTTTATACCTAATATGTCCACTGGCTGTGGCAACGCCTCCATCCTCAAATGTAAATGTCCTTTAATAAGACATTCCAGCTGAAAATGCTTGCTTAAAATCGTCGGGCATGTCGGCAGGGTATTTAGTGAAGCATCTGTTTCCATATTTGAATGCTGACTACAGTATGTCAAATAAAAATGGAAGGGGTCCTCCTTTGGTGACCCAAAAAGTCGACCTCAGGGTTCCTCTAAAAGAAGATAATAAGAGTACGTTAAAAACTATATTCAAAAACGGCTGTATGACCCTTGATTGTTAAGGCATTCGGCATGATCGCTGCATAGATGAGTTCCAGCGCCACACTCATCATTTTCAAAGCATAAACGGCCATTTCCATGAAGATCTTCATTGCACAAACATGTATATGAACCTTCCTTGTTGTTGCAAGTTGCTGTGGAACTACAGTCGCTAAAACCGTTCAGACATTCGTCAACATCCTGACAAACTTGACCATTACCTGAGAATCCAGAATTGCAGGTGCTTTCGTAAGATCCCAGACTGTTGGTGCATCACACTTGTCAGTCCCATCCTCACACTCATAAGCGTCGTGGCACAAGCGTCCATCACCCAGGAAGCCTGGTCTACATGAACAGTTATAGGAAGCAATAGTGTTTCTGCATTGAGCAAAAACATAGCAATTATGGATGTATGAATTACACTCATCTACATCTGGACATAATGTTCCATTCTTTTCGAATCCTTCAAGCGTAGAAAATTGTATTTAGCGTTTTTAAATGTGCCACACGCAGTTAGTTTATTAACAGAATTCATATTTTAGTTAACTGTTAACGCAAAATAAATTCATCATATTCGGATTATTTTCACTCGAATATTTTTATACAAAATTTTAATGTCACGCGCAACGCAACTTTATTCAGAAATACATTTGATAATGCTTATTGACGACCATTTCCCATTCATCATTGAGTATTTTAATGATACACTGAAATGCGCCGGCCAAATAAATACTTAAAAACAATATCTTTTTATGTTTCCCACGCTTTGTTTGAATAATATGCGTGTTTTGTCACGCGTGACAATATTTTTTGAGTGCAAACAGAAGATTCTTAAAAAATATTTTACTTTAAATGAATACAGATGATGATATTAGATTAAGTTGATGAGTTTCATTTTCAAAATGACAAAGTGGCTAAAAAAGATGATAAATGTTGTTAAAACCAAGACTTAATTCATAATAATTGTATGTATGTTTGCCGTCAATGCGGTCAAGTCATTAAGAATGGCTGCCTGTTAGGATCGAGAATCGTCCGTCAACGACCATTTTGGTGAATTGCTCATATTTTGCCCAATGATACCCTTTGGTAAACTATTTTCAAAAATCAAGTTTAAAAGTCCCGACGATTATTAAATTTTTAGAAATTGGCCAAAATTTGAAAACGCGATTTAAGTGCGGTTTTCCGCCTATCAAATTGTCCAAAATTCACTGCAAAAACCAAGCTCCGTTGAAGGCTTAAAATGAATTCAATTGACACCAAACTTCACACGATATAAGAAAAAGCCTTCCCATCCATTTTCACTATGTTAATTTTTCTGTACACATTGATACTGAGAATTGTTAAGTCTTCTTAGCAACACCCTCAAAGAGCGCTTAATATGACAGCAAAAAATAGGTTAAATTTAACGCGATAAAAGTGTACCTGGTACCTCATTTTTCAATTATTTAACTTGATATTCGTAATAAGATGATACTATTTATTTCCTGAGTAAACTTTGATGCTTTGAATCGGACCGCTTCCCTTCGAAAATACCACAAATGTTTGTGTCCAGAGCGAGCAAAATGATGTGTGTTGTGTAAACAAACGCTAATCTTATCATTCCTTCCCTGGTGGAAAAAGGTTTTAAAATAAACTTTAATTCTGGAAATGTTTGACTTGTATTCCACAAAATATTGAGTTATAGTGAAGTCGTACATTCAGAGTTGTGTGAGAGCTGAGAGAAAATAAAATCACCGTCGAAAATGTTCTTACAGTCATTTCATCGATCACCATTACAAGTATTACGATTACGAAAATTGTGACAATTGATCAGTCTGTTGAATGACTTTTAAACATTTCATCTGCAAGGGCTTTGTTTTAGTTTGTTTTAGATATATATGTATATATAAATCAAGAATTCCAGCGAATACAGAAGGAGAACAGCATTCTTTACAAGCAGTTCGGTGTATTAACGCGAATTGTTCCTATTTATCATAATTAACCGACATCCGGTCCCAACAAACACTGGCCGCACCACATGAGACCCTAAATGGGCTGTCATCATGAAATATACCAAAGACTGAAAACAAAAACTTTACTCAAGGTCTGATAACTACACGATAACACTATTATACTTCAATCTCAGATGTATTTTCATTGAGCTTCCAACATCTCGCACCATCTTGACCAAGATGCTGTAATTCAAACACAATTTTCTCTCGTGGTAAAGCCCGTCACGTCATCACTGCCCACGAAGCTCTTGCGCAAATGGTTGAAATTTCGTAACAGATCTAAGGAAAGTTATTTCACGGACGAGTCTTGAGTTTTAATACGTGCTTTCATCAGAAGTTATTATTTCTTGTCATTTTATGGCTCTCTGTAGCTATATAACACTAGTTGGTAAGGTGACCCCTTGCGGGCGATCTCCTGATTATCCTGGTCAGGTGGAATGCATTACACTCGAGGATTGCACGAAAGATGTAACTGGACATCTATCGACTCTTGGACTGAGTGCAGATGAAGGTTCTAGAACTGAAATGAAGCTGCTATTAGCCAGAGCCGGTAAATATTGATTTTGTGTGTTTTCAGGTAACTTTATTGTGCTTATGAATGAGTGCTGCAACAGATTTAATTGGTGTTATATTTTTTACAGGTGTTTTCTCATTTGAGCAAAAACATCTTACCCTGACTATTTGCCCACGCCATAGGGCAGACTTTGGCATACGTTGGAGGACTAGGAAAACCCTTTGTGCAATTCCCAAGGATCTAGCGACACATAAGTCCTCAAGTGGCAAAGGAAGCAACCGTGTGGATAGCCGAAAATCGATGTATATTTTTTGCAACACCAACACCTTAGTTCCAGTTGGGTCGCGTAAGTTGAATTGCTTCTGTTGATAAATGCTCTCATGAAATTGCTTTTTCTCACGTTTATTTGTAATACCTTACACAAAAAAAAAGCACTATAAGTTTCAACTTTCTCAAGCTAGCAAATTTTATATTTGTGAGGAAACTGCAATTTATATTGCCAACGTTTTTTTCTCGTCTGAGTAGCTGATAATCCATTGATTGATGACAGATTGAGTACTTTATACCTAGAAATAGTAATTGATATGAGTTATTCACTTTGCTTTTTTTTTCATAAAAGCAATTTGTAGGCGATGCGACGAGTTTATCTGCAGGCAAGTTGCAGATGAACAGACGCCGGCGGAGGGCGCTGGAGCAAGTACTGTGTCTACCCCTAAAGAGCCTCGAGTGGTGCAGATACCTGAACAACAGACAATGGTAAGCTTTAAATATGAATTGATGATCTCAATCTTGTTTTTTAAAAGGAAAAGAGTCATTTTTAGAAGAGCATAGAAATTGGAAAAAAAATCGAGGAAGAAAAAACACGTGACAAACACAAACACAGCGTGACAAACACAGTTGTTAATCTGGGACAAGGCTCCTTCGTTGACCAGTAAAACTCACTGCTTTTCGGTCACTTTTTTTTTTTATATGAGGGGTGGGGAAGGGGAGCGGTGCTATGCCGCACTTTGGTAGGCTAATTCCTGTCCCACATTTGTTTGTTTTCTGGATGTCCCGAAACAGTACCTGGTGCTGCTGAGATTTTTTATTACCCGAAACTGATTCCCTACAAACATATACAAAGAAATCAGTTTTAGAGATTTGATGCTTATAGAGCAAACCTTTTCGTAGGTTCATGAGATGGAAACAGACCGTCCAGGAGAGGAGTCAAGTGCTGGCAGTGAGTCATCTTCTGATGGTCTAGAGACGGACTTGATGTTTCTGGAAATATCATCCCAGGGGTTGAAGGATGACGAGACGTTTCTCAGTCCCGATACTGCAAGCCTCGTCTCCTCAACGAGTGAAGAGAGCATCACCTCAAAGCCAAATTCCCGTGAAAAGTTGAACGAGTATCTGGTGTCCAAAAACATTGAACCTGTCTCTCAACCTTGGGTTGAGTGGGAAAAGGCCAGTGACAGCACTAAGCTTCGGTATACTAGACGAACCGCAGAGATTTTTTTCTTCTGTGCTCCACGACCTAACACCCAGTTGTGCAGGTTCTCTTTGGCAAGCAGTCGTCTCTTATCCTGCCATGAACGAAGCACTCGGGCTGGACGAACTCTCCGAAACTTCCAAATGCTACCTCGAGGTCTTAGCTGAGGCATATGACAAAGCCCATGGGTGGGACACAAGACGGCAAATTCTTTCGATGATGAGTGGTGTTTCCAATCATAATGATATCTCGAGATTCATACCTGGCTTAAGTAGATATCGTTTTACCATAGCTAATCTGCATCGTCTTCAGCACGGAAGCGGCGCTTCAGTGACCCCCCAGCCTTCATCAAAGATAAGAGTCGACCCAAGACAACTGGATCACTTTTTATCTTATATAACAAGCCCCCATTTGGTGCAAGATCTGCCATTTGGACAAAAAACACTGAAGCTCTCCTCTGGACAACTGGTTGAAGTACCCAATGTTATTCGCACCATGATACCGCAAAGGATAGTGCGTCAGTATACCCAGTACTGCAAAGAGACTGGATTTGAGGCGTTCAGCGAGCGGACGATGATGCGTGTTCTAAATGAATGCAAGGCCTCGACCAGAAAGTCTCTCCAAGGCCTTGACTATTTTGCAGCAGACGGGGCGCGTGCGTTCGATGAACTAGAAGGCTTGGTTCTTCAATTGGGGGAGCTTGGTCGTGGAATGGAGTGGCAAGTGCGATACGTGAAATCATTAAAGGTGGCCAAATTCTACCTGAAGGGTGATTTCAAGGTAAGCAACCGAAAGTGTCAAGAGTTCCAAGAAAATTGGATTATGTTTTTCAAGCAGGGTGATCTTATTTCACAAATGGATGGAAGCATGGCACGAAAAAACCGTTCCGATGACAGGTCCACCCTGACTGGGAAATATACGTCGGTTTTTGCTCTTGGTATTCGTTTTTTATCAGTATAAATTATGCTTGTAATAGATTTTATCTTCTCAGATTATTGAGGTTATTCGATTTAGATAACATGAAGCATACATATTGCAAATGTTTTTTGTCGTTAATGTTGCCGTAATATGATAATCCATGCTTTGTGTCAAGCTGTGTTTCCTATTTTCACTCAGGTTCACGTGAGTGCTTCTTCTCCCGTTTCAAGTCATTGCAGTGTATTTGCTCTGAGTGACACCGAAGATTCTGACCTGCGACAGCAATGCAAACACAACCATGACGAGCTCTGTGACCAATGTGAAAGCTTGCATTCGACCCTGAACGACATATCTACTGCGGTCGATGAAGCATCTTTTGCCACAGAAGAAGACAAAGACGAAGCTTTGTTTCTCGTTAGCTCTGCTACGCTTGCCATCAAGTCATGGAAGTGCCATTTGCTGAGGTCGACCCATCAAGATCAGGCTCGTTTGGACGTCATCGATGCCCTTAATTCTGGAACAGTCTTCATTGTAAATGACTGGGCCATGAAGTTCTTGCCTCAGAGATACCGCGAGTCACAGACAGACTGGTTTGGTAAGCGGGGTATTTCTTGGCACATATCTGTGGTATACAGACGAATAGAGGGTGTGCTACAGTGGCAAGCCTTTATCCATGTGATTCAGTCCTGTACCCAAGGAAGTTCTGCTGTTACCGCGATTATGCAACATGTTTTAGCCACATTGAAGCAAGAGTATCCTGAAATCAACAAGGCCTACTTCAGGCAAGATAACGCCGGCTGCTACCACTCCTCCCGCAAATTAACGAAGTGCCAAGAAAATGTGGCTGAAGAGACAGCTTCCATAGAACGTGGCCAGGCAGTAGGGGTGTATTCATGTCCTCAAGACGGCTGCACTCGTGTTTTTCAAAGGCTTTCAGCCTTAGAAAAGCACTTGTCACTTGAAAAATGTACCAGGGTACCAGAAAAAAATTCTTTAATGGACTTGGCAAAAATTGGCTACAAATCGTATTTGGTGGAAGGTGTGGGAAAGCTGCCATCGCTTCAAGCTCTTGTACGACAGGAAGATTCTCGTGTTTCTCTGAAAGAAGGATGGGCTCTTAGAGTAGTAAGGAAGGCTTACTGGTTCAGTGAAAAACAAAAGTCGTACCTTTTATCTAAATTTCGAATAGGGCAGACGACAGGCCACAAGCTTGACGCAGAGGTAGTTGCTCGAGAAATGCGGCGTGCCCGGGGCACCGATGGTGCACGACTATTCCAGTCATCGGAATTCCTCACAACCACCCAGATCACCTCCTTCTTCTCAAGACAGAGTGCCTTGGTACGCCAGAGAGATCCTGATGAGGCTGATATCCGAGCAGCTCAAGAGGAGAGTAATTTTAGCGAAGCAAAGGAGACTGTCGCGTCAATACAACTTGACCATCCCCTGATCTACGATCAGTACGATCTTTGTGAAATGGCGCTAAATGATTCTTTGAAGATCTTGAAGCTACCCATGCTGCAGCACATGTGTGAAGACCTTGGCCTCGATGTACCATCAAAGCCCCTGCGTAAAAAGGCCCCGTACTTGGCTCTACTGAAAGAGATTGTCAGCAAATGTACTTGCCAAAAGTCATCGTGATGCTGACTTTCTCTTTAGTTTAGCAGAATAGAAAAGTGAGGAAGAAACGAATTAACGGTGACTCGTTCCTAATCGTCAGTTACTAGTTATCTCATTTTTAAAGCTCGTAGAGTAATTAGAAGTTCTTTCGTTTTGTTCTGTTTTTCTTTTAATCATGCCAATATTGACCCTCACTTTCCTTTTCTGGTCTTCACATCGGTAATGAAGTTTACTCATCTGGTAGCTGACACATGCAAATTGACAGACGTGAGAGTATTCAACCTACATTTCTTTCCGCTCATTTTGAAGTGCGGGATTTCTTTCTCGAATTTAACGACATAATTATTTCATTTGCGGTTTCTACGCGGGTATGTTTCAGCACCCCCGACACGTTTCCAATGGCGTTACGTTGCGTGACATTGATAATCACTAGGATAACAAGAACTGTCGCCTTGCATTTAATTACTTTGAAGGTCAAAAGTCGCCTTTCCATGTATTTAAACCTACAGAAAATGAGTTCTCAAAGTAAAAGATAAAAAAATCTAATTTATCAGCATGGAATCAAGTACTAATCTACTAAGTAGCTTCTCTCGAATGTATCTTTTGCATTACTTGAATGTGAGTTGGTGCTAATGTACTATGTACTTCACTTGCAGATTTTTAGCCAAAAAATATTTTGTAGAACCTTTTCAAATATCTTACGGAATAATTTACTCGTCACTTTACATTTTCCGAGCTACAAACCGACACAGCAGAGGCCGGATTTAATTTGGAGATTTAACAACTCGATATGATTAAATTACCTTGTTGTTTGTTTACACACTTTGCATCATTTTGCTCGCTCAAGTCACAAACACTTCTGCCATTTTCGAAGGGAAGCAATGCGATTCCGAGCATCACACTTTCCACAATGAATGGAAAATAGCAATATTTCACGAATATGTTGTTGAAAATCTAAAATATGTGGTACCAGGTACATTTTTTTCGCGTGAAATATCACCCGTTTTTCGCTGCCATTTTACGCGGTCTGTGAGGATGTTCTTTCAAGGGCTTAAGTAATCCCAAAATCGATGTGCCCCAAAAAAATCACTCACTAGAATTGAATGAGAATAGCTGTCCTAATATCGTGTGAAGTTTGGTGTTGATTGATTCCATTTTCATCCTTAAACGGGGCTTGGTTTTTGCAGTTAATTTTTGACTGTGCGTCATGCGGAGCCTGAGCTCCGGAAGCCTGAAAACCGCGTTTTCAGATTTTCGCAAATTTATGAAAATTTAACAATTGCTGAAACTTAAAAACATGATTTTTGAAAATAGTTTATCAAAGGGTATCTTTGAGCAAAATATGAGCAATTCACCAAAATGGTCGTTGACGGACAATTCTCGATCCCGACAGGCAGCCATTCTTAATCATGATTTTGCGACTATTGTCATTTAAGTTATGGAAAAACAAAAAAATCAGTCTACCGCAGAAAATGTCGTGTGAACAAGGTTTTGAATAATACGATTGATAATTACCTTATCATGCTAAGCTACGACGAATTAAACAAGTTTTACCGTTTATTTCAAATAGCAGAACAGTTCCATTACTTTGGAACTTTTTTTCTCAATTTGGCCCTTCCTAGAGCCAAGAAGGATTTATCAATTTGGCCCCAACCAGGTGCAATGCTACAAATAACTGATTATTAGCCCAAATTGTCAAGGACAGATGGAAGGTCCATCACGACTTGAGCGACACAAGGACGTAAGAATTCAGGAGTGTAAAAGGGTACACCGGTAAAACCAGATCTTTTACGCGGTTGAAACCACGATAGACTATCGATTCGCTTACTCAACTTTATGCTGTGACCTTCTTAACGATTAAAATTTTGTTATAAGGCAATTTCCCTCCAAAATTCGTCCTTTTTTTCCAAGTGCCTCATAGCATGCAGCTCCCTCCGCGTATCACATTAGTCGAACCTAGACCGCGTGCGTCGGACACAGTAGTGATATAGTAGCACTGAAGAGGTTGTTTCTTGAATCCAGTCGCATTGATTTTCTCCTGAGACTTATCATCTAATTCAATAACTCTTTTCAATCTTCTTTTTGGCTTTTCTTCAGTCTCACTAGCTTTTTGATCTGAATCATCAAGAAATGCATGTTCACTGAAAAAATGTGCTTTCTTCCTTTTTGTTTCTTCTTTTTTTCTTTTATTTTGATCTGCAGTAAATGGTTCGGTATGTACTTTTGAAACTATAATTTTTGGTGAAGGTTATACGTTTTTCCTTTAATGCTGTGTTCTTCTCAAAGTTACTGACTTTTCCGTAAAATTTTTGTTCTTGGTAAAGGTACTGGTTTTATGTTAGACAAAATTTCTTCTTTCAGTAGCAAGTACGTTTTTCTTTGTTCTTGGAAAAGGAACAGGTTTTTTATTAACCTCACTTTACATGGTTTTAAGAAGTTTGTTTTCTTTAATTAACTTTTTTAACAAGTGCATTTAGATTAGTTGCGTACATAAATAAATGCTTTTGGCTAGCGCATTCCAGTGTATCATTCAAACACCTGGTGATGAATGGGAATGGGTTTGTATCAGCAGTATAAAATGGATTTCTGAATAAAGTTCCGTTGCGCGTGACATTAGAATTTTGTATAAAAATATTTGAGAGAAAATAATCCGAATGTAATGAATTTATTTTGCGTTAACATTTGACTAAAATATAAATTCTGTTAGTAAACTAGCTGCGTGTGGCACATTTAAAATCACTGAATTTGACATTAGAATTTTGTATAAAAATATTTGAGTGAAAAAAATGCCGTGGACAGAAAAATTGTAGCTGGGAGCTTTTAGGATACAAGAAGTAAACTAATGCGCCGGCAAGTCCATTTTCCGTCCATCATGAGCCACACACCATTTGTCTCTCTACATAATTTTCCTACTCTGTGACCTTCATTTAAAATATTTCCTTGAGCTTCAGAAACAAACACTGGACTGAATTTAGCTACATTTTCGCGAATCAACTAAAATACTTCAGTTCCTCCCCTTAATCAATAGATAATAAACAGTACCAAAGTCTAAGTTCTGTGCCCTCAACAAATGCGAATCCTACTTGAGAACAGGCTGCAACATCCGGGAAAATTGAGGCTCACCTCCGAGAATTATCTTCTTGCTTGATTTTCATCCGCAGGTCAAATAAAATTTGTTTCATTAAAGATGAAGCTCAGAATTTTCCACGGGAAAGAAAAACTCTTAAGAGAGGATGTCAGCATCCATCGAACAAATTTGAAATATTGTGGCAAGTCGCCCAAAATTCGTTTTCTCTCCTACGTTCATATTTTGTAGCCCAATATGTTCTAGTAATTGTGGTGTGTGGTATTTCTATGGAAATGATCCTTTATTTTATTATCTAAACTTAATCCCCTGTCGTTACTGAAGCTGGCAAAGAAATATTTATTTTTTGGTGAATATTTTTGTCCGACATACTTTTCTTATGTCGACAAGTAGCATCAAAACAAAGACAGTTTTAACAATGACCAATATGACACAATCTACTGAGCTTCAAGCTTTTATAAGACAAAAGGATGGTTATAAAGTTACTGTAAAAATTTCCTTGTGTATTTGTGTTTTTCTATCTTGAGACGAACTCAAAGTCCGGCAAAATTTACTTGATAGCGACTATGAAAAGTACATGGTGCGCCTACTTGTCGCCACCGTTAATTTGCATAAATCACTACAATTTGTAAAAAATACCAACATAACACTCTTACCTTGTTTATTTATGATTTTATTAGCCATTTCGATTAATATATTACGCCTGGGTATAACTTTTTGACAGGAGCTCAGGTTTTGCGTTGTGTTTTCCCCTCCCTCATTTTTATCTCATAAGCTAGTCACGCAATAATTGATACCGACACAACTGAATATTTACCATTTATAAAGATTTTTGTTTACGTTGAATTGAAAATATTAAAATATGTGCTTTTATTCACTAATCGTTGTTTCAGCGGCAGCGAAGCAGTTTAAATTAAGGCGGGTTGTTGCTTCAACGTTACTGAAATTTTTAGCATTCAGACAGGCGAGCAAAGTGTGATGCTCTGGGAATAAAAACTCTTAGGGGTCTTTTACATGATATTCGAATGAATTTTGTACAAGAACGAGTTCATACCGGTTACCACATAATAACCAGCGTAAAATTCATTCGATATGAGTCATTTCTGAGTGAAATTATTGGGGTTTTCATTACAGAACGAAACACTCATTCTGGACAACCTTTTTTTACCTGTACAATGTAAACGCGGCACGGCTCTCATGTTTGTATGAATCCTCTGTAGGAGCGAGGGAAGCATTGAAAAAGACAGAAAAGGACATGAACACTTGTTTTTACAGGCTAATTGTTGCCACTCCCTCAGACGGCGGAAAGCCAACAAAGTTTTCAGTCATTAGTTCAAAAAACTCCGCCTCTGCCTGAATTTTTGATAGCCTATTGACCAATTCCCAATTGAAACTTAACTCTGACGTCACGCGTAATTTTGCTCACGGTGGTAGGTAGCCTACTTACCGAAGCCAGATTGTACGAATTTTCCAGACATGTTGAGTACTATCTGTGATACACGCTTGCCAATTCCCCTATCAGCTTTTGGACTCGACTTAACCCTACCTTTACCATGGCCAGACATTTCTTTTGGCACCCTACATCTGCTATTGGAACCACGATTCCACCCAACACCGAGATTTGATCTGTGAGTGGGGCAATTTGTAAAATCATCGACATCTTTTGGCGTCTCGAAGATGCCAGCACGCGACAAAACAAGATCAACTTCATTTTCTGGATCTGAAAACTTGCAACTCCGCAAGTGACATGAAATATCTTTTTAACAATCACACAAGGGTACGACTTGGTCTTCTCGATAACCAAACCCACAAGTTCCACCAGCGAACGATTTAACTAAATAACAAATCTCCATGTTAGCATGTAAGATGAGACGCTTACAAAACAGATCGGTTAGCCAAGGCAGTGTTCACACTTGGTGCCCGGGCACCGTGCCCGGGTTCTATTCTACGCCGGGCACCAAGTGAACACACCTTTTTTCCTGGTACCCACGCCAGAATTCGGGCACGGTGCCGGTGCCCGAGTACAAGGTCTCGACCTTGTACTCGGGCACTAAACTGGGCACTGAGTCCTTGTGTGAACACATTTTTCGTTGGTGCCCTGGCACTTTACCCACAAACCACTTGTTTTCGTACCCACAATTCCTTGTCTCACTCGAGATTTCAATAGTGAGCGTGTGCTCTGTTTATTGAATGTGAACATATCTTCAGACTGGGTACCGTGTGTCTGAACACAGCACCATTTTGTGCCGGTGCCCGGGTACTAGTGCCCGGGCACCAAGTGTGAACACTGCCTTAATCAGTATGTAGCTTGTCAATCAAACTGACTACTGTAACCATACTTTGACTTCAGCCGGCAAAGGAATCATTGATGGATCTGTACATTTTAGTTTTCTGAATGCAGTAATTCCTGAAGGGTTTATCTAGATGTCATGCAAAGAGGAAAAAACCCATCTCTTGGTATTTCGGAGGTTGTTTCATCTTTGAACTTCTGTGTCACGCTTGTCACGCAACTGATATAATAAGTTAGAGAAGATATATGAACTGGAACTTAAATCTGGCTAGAATGTGGTAGAGCATAATTATCGTGATAATCGAAACAGCGAAAAAAATCATAAATAAACAAGGTAAGAGTGTTATGGTAGATTTTTTTGCAAATTGTAGTGATTTATGCCAATTAACGGTGGCAACAAGTAGGCGCACCATGTATATTTCAAATGGCTAATAAAATCATAAATAAACAAGGTAAGAGTGTTATGTTGGTATTTTTTACAAATTGTAGTGATTTATGCAAATTAACGGTGGCGACAAGTAGGCGCACCATGTACTTTTCATAGTCGCTATCAAGTAAATTTTGCCGGACTTTGAGTTCGTCTCAAGATAGAAAAACACAAATACACAAGGAAATTTTTACAGTAACTTTATAACCATCCTTTTGTCTTATAAAAGCTTGAAGCTCAGTAGATTGTGTCATATTGGTCATTGTTAAAACTGTCTTTGTTTTGATGCTACTTGTCGACATAAGAAAAGTATGTCGGACAAAAATATTCGCCAAAAAATAAATATTTCTTTGCCAGCTTCAGTAACGACAGGGAATTAAGTTTAGATAATAATATAAAGGATCATGTCCACATAAATACCGTAGCTCTAGTACATTCGTTACATGAGGACACACAACTCGGGTAATATTCACGGTGAAAATTTGCATATTCAAGCGGTCGAGCGAAAAAACTTATTTCTCGAAAACTAAAATAAATTTGTACAAAAAAACTACACCACAATTACCAGAACATATTAGGCTACAAAATATGAAAGAAGGAGGGAAAATAAATTTGGGTGACTTGCCGCTGTTTGTTTGATGCATGCTGACATTAGCTCTTAATAGTTTCCATTGCTACTAACGTGAGGATTCTTAGTTGGTTAGCAGCAGCGCCCAGCTAGTATCTGAGAGGCACAGGTTTAAATCCTGTCGAAGTCTAATATTTTCAAGCTTCTTTTCTGCAATTGCTAAAATTAAGCTCACTAATGAGAATTATTGTTTTACTTGATTTTAGCGTAAGGTCATAACGTTTGAAGAGGATGTTTTGGGTGTGGCATAGCAATTTGCGTTTGGACGATTCTACCTTATTTTTTGTTACCGGGGTAGATTCGACTCTCTTTGCTTAATTTCAAGAATTCACTAACCTGCTTTGAAAGAAACTGTTGAGGATAAGCCGCTTGACTTTCAAAACTGGATTACGAGTTGAAATAGTCTGTTGTAGTTCACTCCGTCGCTGACCAAGCTGAACTGACTGGAGTGTTAAGGTGGATTGATGTTAAAAGCTAGGATAGAACAAACAAGCACTCATTATTAATGATGATACCACGTGAACCATCATGTGATATCCCGCGTGGACCATAGTGTGATTTTGAACGATTGGTCCATGCTTAGTGCGCGTGTATTTGTAGCTTAAACTTTAAACAAAATTTAAAAGAAGTCTCAAATCTTGTAACAAAAAATAATATTGGATTCCTTTTTGTTAGATTTTGGACTGTTATAGCCTATGCTATTTGTTGGTTAGTAATCCGTTTCGTCAAACAGAGGCGCACCAATGGATAATTGAAACGAAATTTCATTTCCTCTTTTAATGGAAATACCCGAGTTGCATAACTTCATCCGCGGCCTGTTGGACCAAAGTCGGCTCAAGCTCCAGCTGTGAGATGATCATCTTGGGAAATAAGAGTCATGGCGAGAGTTTATATGGGAATATTTACGACCGCTCTTAGGAATTAAGAAATAGCTCAAGTTTTCAATTAAAATATCTCGCCTTACTTGCATAATCAGTTTTGCCTCGTGTAGGGATGTGACTCCAAATTGCAGAAACACGATCACTTTGGAGCTTGGATTTTTCGCTTCTCGGATCGGGCGTTCGGAAATGCAGTGTGCAGCCTTGGGCTTCCCTTATGCAGTAAATCTAGAAATGGATAACTCGCTAAAATAGGTTCTTTTCAACATAGTAAGCGGTCAGATAACAAGCGAGCAAATGAAATTTGATTACCACACCGTCTCTCAGCATCAATAATAATATTAAACTACGGGTGCCAAGGAACGGTGTGGCCCCAGGCGAGGCACAGTTTGCAAAGAAAGCAGGGTTTTTTGTTTTTTGTTTTTTGTTTTTTTTGACCTTGACTTTAGCAAAGCATTGACTAATTCAATTGTGCATTATCCAACTGTACAAACTTAGGGCTTAGCTCCCAATTGGCTTGTTAGCTCAGTTGGTAGAGCGCTGCACCGCTATTACAGTTGTCATAGGTCAAAACCCCGTACAGGCCTCATTTTCTACTGGTTAAGAAGTCTTCATAACTGGGAGGATCGCTTCCGTATTCATTTCTTTATCCACAGTTCACATATATGGTTTTCATATATTTACAGTCTGTATTTCGATTTAAAGAAACAATTAAATCTGATTACCACACTGTCACTTAATTAACATCAATACGTTGTTTTACAACCACGGGTGCCAAGTGACGGTTTGGTCCCCGGCGAGGCACAGTTTGCAAAGGAGGCAGGGTTTCTTTATTCGTTTTTTACCTTGGCTTAAGCAAAGCATTGACTAATTTGATAATGCCTTATCGAACTGTACTTTTCATAACAGAGGAAATGAAATTTGATTACCACACCGTCACTTAGCATCGATAAATTGTTTTAGAACGACGGGTGCCAAGTGACGGTGTGGTCCTCGGCGAGGCATAGTTTGCAAAGGAGGCAGGGTTTCTTTATTCATTTTTGACCTTGACTTAAGCAAAGCATTGACTAATTTGATGGTGCCTTATCGAACTGTATTTTTCATAAAAGAGGAAATGAAATTTGATTACCACACCGTCACTTAGCATCAATAAATTGTTTTAGACCGACGGGTGCCAGGTGACGGTGTGGTCCTCGGCGAGGCACAGTTTGCAAAGGAGGCGGGGTTGCTCCAAAATGACCGTGTTTCTGCAATCTGGAGTCACAGTCCTGCATTTAGAAAAACTGATTATGCCAAACGTATCACATTGTAACTAGTTCTACCATTTACTTTGCGGACGATTGTTTTCATTTCAGTGCTGCAAGTACCAGAGTTGCCTAAATCGTGATCACTGCTAATGAGAAGCTTATTTCGTAAACGTAGCAATAATATTCGATGCCGTTAGTGGACTCTTTCTTCGTTATGGCTCTTACTTTAATTAAGCTATTTTAATTATATGCTATTATCAACTGAGTTGATAATGTAAATTTTCACCCAAGAGCCATTCTAAAGATGACACTTCGAGCGTTAGTCCTTCGTCAGCCAGGTTTGGTTTTTGAACCAAACCATCTGATTATGTAATATGATTATGTAATCTGGTTTTCAAAGGTCATGTGTCGTAGTGAATGTGTATGCGGGCCGTTAGAAACGTCTAAACTGGAAATTTCAAGCAAATTGCAGGTTAGCGTCGGTTTAACGAGGAGGATTGAGTTTGTAGTGAATTGAAATGAAACTAAAGTATATGTGCTGGGATTCTACGTTGGATCTGTGGCCGCACGGTCATTCTGAGCATGGCCTTTCGCTCCTGGGATCGGGTGTTCACGGTTCGGAAATGGAATATGCAGCCTTGGGCTCGGTCAGTGTATAAAATGCAGACTGTAGACTGCATACTGCAGACAATGGGAAAAATGCAGATTGAAGACTGCAGACCAGGGGTAAAATGCAGACTCGGTTCTTTAGATGAAATTTATGAACATTTCTGGATTCTCTCCAAATTATTAAACTTTAAAGGAACTTGAGACTTGTACGTGCTTTTAATTTGTTTCAATTTAAGGAAGACTCAAGACTCCAATTTTTCAAGTGAGTAAAATACACGTCACAGCAAAACTAAATTTCCTAAGCATTCCTCGTCAGCCAATTCAACAAGAAGCCCAACATAGGTTAAGTTGACCATGATAGCCGCAGATTGACCTCGGGTTAATACTGATGAGAAACGCTGAGTAGAACAAAAAAGGCAAACATCAGGGGATATTGTTGGAAGGTTTCTAAGCTGGACCCCCAAGTTTGCATTATATTTAAAGAATTTGCAAGCCTAACTTCGCAGCGCAAAACAATGGTACGAGAAACAGGTTTTCATTGTCCAAGTAATCGAGATTGCCGATGTGTGATGAAAGTCTATCGCTGTCATTTTCAAGGCCGAACAAAGTATACATGAGCTACATGTATGTTCATGCTACCTAATGTTGCTTAGCAGAACTGTTTATTCCTTAACAAGGGAAATATATTTAGCTGGCCATGAACTGAATATTCAAACACTTACGTTTCTCGTTCTTATCTCAAAACAATATGTTAACGCCAAAATCACCTGAGGAAGTGAAGTTCGAAACACCAATCGCAAGACAATTATTGCCAGCCTCCCATGACTTACGCGGCCCGGGGAAGCGGGTTTTTTTAGAACCGAGTCTGCATTTTACCTTTGGTCTGCAGTCTTTAGTCTGCATTTTATCCCCGGTCTGCAGTCCGCAATCGCTATACTTTGAGAAGAACAAAAGTTTCAAAGGAAAAACGTATACCTTTATCAAGAAATATTGTTTCAAAAGTGGAGAAATCTGAGCTTCATCTTTAAAAAGATGCATGCCCCACAAACCCCAGACAGGAAAATGCCGTCGTTGTGTGTCGCTGTACTAATTACCTGACTGTCTTCATGTGTCAGTTATGGCTCGTTTAATTCCTTCTGCATGTCCTCATGCTTCCAACTCACCTTGAAGTTAATTCAGTCCAATGTTTGTTTCTGATGCGATGAAATATTGTAGCGCAAGGAAATATTTTAAAAGAAAGGTCAAAGAGTAGGACAATTACATACAAAGAGTTTGTATGTGAAGCGCACTGTGTTAATCTGATATGGCGTAAGCTGTATCTTAATAGTAGAAATCAAAAAATTGATAGATAGTGAGCAAGTTATCTACTGAAAATTTAAACCAACTTCAGGTCATTCTAAAAGACATGAGAATGGAATTTGAAATGAAGGGTGTAGTGTCAATGGACATTACTTTGAGATCGAAGGTGAAGGAAAAGAAACCTTACGAGTAAGTGTCTCTTAAAAGACAGACCACGTTGAATTATTTCATTATTATGGATTACAATTTATTGTTAAACAAAGAGTTGCATAAGATCATATTGCAGTCGTCTAAGAAGGCCTCGTATCACGGTATCAAGGATTTGGGAAATTACCAAAATGAATAGAGACTTTTTTGAAAAAGCAAACTGAACAAGGTCAAAGATTTATAAGAAGATTTTCAGTTATAAACTATGGGCTAGCTTGTTTCTGCGTTTGCAAATCACCAACAGTCTATAACATCGACTTCTTCATCTGCTACCAGAGTCAGGCGAAGTGTAAAGCTACTTCAAATTATCGAATGACAGCTCAGTCACTGCTAACTTTATTTGCGATACTTTAATTTCTTACAACTTAACATGAAAGTTTATGCAGTATTTGACTTAAGTTTGAATTATCATGAGCATAAAATACTTGGTCTTTCCTAATTTTCCTGTGTTTCAGGTCATACATGAGCTGTTTCTGAAAATAATTTTCAACACTCTTATCATCTTATTTTAGAGGAATTCAGAAGTCCACTTACTGGGTCACCCAAGGAGGACCCCTTCCATTTTCCATTGACGTACTGTCGTCAGCGTTCAAACATGGAAATAGATACTTCACCGAATACCCTGCCGACATGCTCGACTATTTCGAACAAGCTTTTTCCTGCGGGAATGTCAGAGTAGCTTACAGTAACTGAAGTCCTCGAAAATAGCAACTGATTTACATCTCTGTTTTCAATTCGTGGTGGTAAAGTTCAGAATACATCATAAATCCCATACTTTCCGCAGTCAGTTCTTACCACCATAATGCAAGTTTAAAGCGAATGGAAAGAGTTAGATACCCGTGAATACCCAAAATACAAAAGAGAAAATACTGAGGAAGACAACTAGAAGCTCCTATTTCTTTCTTTTTTTTTTTTTTTTTCACATTCAGATCGTTTACGCAAAGAAAGCAGCGGTTAGTAACTGAAAACAAATGTAAACAAGATCGCTAAAAACGAATATAAGACTTCTCAGAATGTAACTAAAGTAGCACTTTTCCTTGGCATATTTATTGAAATCCCCTAGATTAAGGGTTATATGCAAATTCGAAATGTACAATACAATTGGTTAGCGAAAAATGCTACATGGGTATCGAAGTGATTTCTGGCCGGGCACCCCGCTAATACGGACACAAAATTGTGGTATGAAGGGAAACCAGTGTCACAAGAGCAAGCGTTGGCTCTATCTTTTCCACTGCATGGGAGCACTTAAAGGTTGTGAACATATAGTATCGGCAGCAATATTCCTTGCTTTTTATCGGGATCGGGCGAAACGATCCCCTTCCTTCATCAGGGCCGTTCAGCCGACCTCCACAGCACTGACCAAGTAGACTGAATGTTTCAGATGTAAAGAGGGTCTTCAGCAGTATTCATCTTCTTTGGACTAACCTTACATTGCAGTCTCCTGCTTGCTAAACTAACTTCAATGCTAAAGTTAAAAGAAAACTTCTTAAATGTGTTTTGATCCGAACAATGCATTTGAATGGCCTTGACAGTAAAACCATTTCTATTTTAAAGAGATGGTCAAAGATTTCATGTCACTTAAAGAAATAGTTGAAAAAACTGATCTGTTATTCTCGTCTTATTTTTCTGTAATCCAATTTAATATACATTTAATAATGTTTCTACTTAGATCAACCGGGAAGGTTGACAAAGAATAATAAAATTGGTGCGAAAAAAATAAATGGCATTGGGCTTTTCTAAACTGTTTTGACGAAATAGTTATCAGTTCTGTTATTCTATTACACAAAGTGTCAAAGCTACGTATCCTAAAATTCGTCCTTAGCTAAAAGAAAAAGAGAAAGGGAACAATTTCACGCTACTTGAAAAGATACTTGAAAAAAACTGATTAATATTCTCTCCTTATTCATTTGTAATTTGATTTGATATAGGTTGAAGAAGATATCTTCGCTAGAAAGAATGATTGCCTTCGATCTTTTGAAAGACTGTTTTGACGCAGTTGTTATCAGTTCTGTTGCTCTATTACACAAATTATCAAAACTACGTATCGTAAAACTTTGTTGTTTATTCTGGCGTTATTGGATCTTTAATTTATTAAAGAATAGTAAAAGCGATCGGTAATTTCAAGCTAAAATACTCGTAATATGTTGAGTTAACCTGCCTGCTTCTGTAAAGACTGACTGAAGTGTCATATGCAGACGGCAAAGTTTAATTATCAAAGAGGAACATTTGTGACCCTCCACGCGAAAACAGGGAATAAGACACGAGTACACGTGCAATGACACGGCACGCTAAGCATGTCACCAATCTCATGGATATGCGTATACTTAATAGGCAAAATAAAGATTGGCAAGGCAGCTTTTGTGTGGCATGCTTAAGCCTTTGTCCCTACTAGTGTGCTAGGTGTCACGTTTAACGTGCGATATGACACGCGTGCGAGATGATACGCGTGCGATAGGGCACGCGTGTCTTATAGATAACAAAGTAAGTGCAACAAAACCACAGACGGTGAAAACTAAGACAAGAAAGTCATGCTCTCGTCACAAAAGAAAATGACAATCAATTTGATTTCGGCACAGCTTTCTAAATCTATTAATTTAATTCAGTCTTGAAAATTTCTTTCAGTAAAAAAAAAAAAAAAAAAAAAAAAAAAAACCGAGAAAAATGAATAAGATTATCAAAAATTAAAAAAATTTAACAGGAACAAACTCTTATTCCTAAGTCCATTCGTTTCGCTTGTGATTAGTTTGAGTTCATATTTTTTCTTTTATAGTTAAACAACAAGTCGTCGTAAACAGTCGTAGGTAACTCTATCTTTGGGTCGTTTGGTTTCTACATGGTTTCGCCATAGCTCCCGATAACTCTGTTCAAAATGCATTGCAACTCTAAGAAGGTGATGCTCAAAAGAGATGGACTGTCATGATTGTGATGAAATATTCAGTAAAAACGGGGAAAAACCACGACGATTTCCAAATTATACTTTTTGAAATTTTGAAGAAAAACGAGTGACGCAAAACGAAATCACAGCGGTACGAATCACAGAAACAATTTTTGTAGTTGGCTTCAAAAGTTGATAGATGCATGAATCAATAGACAAGAGACTTAACTGGAATGGAATTATATTAAAAAGTTAATTTTTTTTTAAATTTCAAACAACTTACTTTCCGTAACTATAACTATCCTCTTTTTCAGCTTGTTGCATAACTCTCAAAGAGGGTCATTTCGTCGTCCTTGTAGTGTTCTATGAAACCGAAAATTAAAAGGTGATGGCGTTCTTTAAAGAGCCTAGGTTAGAATGTTCAAGAACAAATATAACGTTGACGTCTCAACGACTGCTAAGTCACATCTGAGACGGGCAACGTTCTCGACCCAGTTTCTTACCAGTATTTTTTCTGCACGCGCCGTTGTTAACTGACCTTCTCGTCCTCTTGCTAAATCACTCTGCTGCAATTTCCTTACGACCACTGAAAATCATCCAATTGAATTAACAACAGCTATAGGACGGTATATAAAAGTTCGATGTCAAAAGCAACAACCGTATTAGTTAACTTGGATCGGTTCAAGTTCGAAGTTCCGTCGGTTTCCTTAAAAAGTTAAGCATCTGAGACGAAAAGATGTTGAAAAGTAATAATGAAAAGATTCAACAGACTGAAGGAATTGAAAACGTTTTTTCTAAAGTGAAGTATGAATTACTGAAAATGAATTAGTGCAATACTCCACCATTTGCTGCGGAAAGCATACACTCTTTTACCTCACAACGGCTAACAGACATGAAACGTTTATAATACTCCCTTTGAAACTGGATATAGTTTTGTTGAACCTAACAGGGCCGAAAATTAGATCAGGGCTTTTCCTTTTTATTGAGGGTACAAGCGGATTCAGATACTGCCAATTTTCCCTAAAAAACAAACAGAATATATTTCTAGGTTTTGTTTTTATAAAGTTATTCTGCTCTTGAATATGCGAAATATACAACTGTGCAACTGGTCCAAAAATAATAGGTACAATTACATAAACATTGTCTTGCACCCCGCTATTGCGAACACGAAATCGCAGTAGCGACGGAACACAGTGCCGCAAGCACAAGAGTTGGATGTATACTTCCACTGCAAGAGAGAAACAAAGGGCATAGACGTATTGTATCAGTATCGAGTTGCTGTCCATCCAATGGACAACTAGACTTAACAAAAACACAGAAAACAACATGATTTACACATACGGAAAAGGAAAAGACGAACATTTTTAATTTTGAAGTTTCGTATTGGTCTGATGCGGCATTTTTTTTGCCCTTTTTTCGGTTGAACAAAGTATTAATTATTAAGACAAGATAAACATCTGCTTCATTGAAATTAAACGACTGGTTTCATTGTTTTAAAAAACATGATTGACCATAGCTGACAGCGGCGCCCAAGGGCAATTCGTGTTTTACAGTTCAAAAGTATTCCCAAGGTCTCGGTGCAGACTCCAAAATTTATTCAGCAGAACAGAGACGTTGAAAGTTAAACCTAATAAATCACGAGTAGGTTTCCCTTGATTTTAATTTGGCGGAACCTGTTACGTTTACAGTTGAATGAGGTAAACGATATCTCACTCGTATCTGAAACATATATTAAAACCATATCTTTTAACTGATAAAGTCTTACCATACATTATTTCAATTCATTTCTTGGACATTTGAGCGCAAGGATCAATTGAGAACGGCTGTTTCAAATCGGAACGGCCCGGGAGGAAATTTCGACTTTGCTAAAGGGTTTTTTAATTTGGCCATAATTGAGACTTTTTGTTCTAAATGAAACTATTAATCCATAACCCTAACAATACTCCACCATTTGCTACGTAAAGTATACGCTCTTATACCTCACCTAGAGTGTGTTGTATAGTTCCTCTGCAAAAGAGCAACAAAGGGCGTTGACTTGTCGTAACAGCAGCAGCAATATTCCTTGCCCGGTATTTTTCGGGCTCGAAAAACTCAAACCTATCCTTCGTTAGGGGTCAGCCGACCTCCACACCACTGATCAAGTAAATTGAAATTTCAGTTGTGAAAAGAACATTCCAGCAGTCTTCATCCCCTCTGATCTGGACTAAATTCACATTATCTCCTACTTACCAAAGTCAATTCAATTCAAAATTTAAGAAAGAATTCTTTAAGGTTTCGGTCTGACAAAGAGTATTTTAATGGTTTGAACCAACAAGCACACGTGTACATTCTTCCTAAACACAAAACAATTTTTAAATTCTAGAGAAAGTGAACAATTTCACGTCATTTGGATGGAAAATTGAAAACTAATTATTTTCCTTTTCTCTATCTGTTATCCAATTTAATGTAAATTTATGAGGTAATTCCGTATAATCAACCAAGAAAGTTGAATAGATTACTGAAATTAGTGAAATGAATGATTACGTTTTCCTTTTGCACACTGTTTTGACGAGATTTTTATCAGTTCTGTTATTTTTTAAAACAAATTATCAATACTACGCATCGTAAAACCTTGACGTTGGCTCTGGCACTAAAGAAATTTAAATTGATTCCAAGGGAGTAACAGCGATCGGTCATTTCACGCTACAATATTTTTTACATGGTCATTGTTGAGTAAAAAAGTAAAATAGTCAACGCTGCTTCCATTTCGAGGGGAAATTTATGACCAGACTTAATAAAATCACAGAAAAACAACGTGATGTACATATACGGTCATATACAACAAAGCAACAGACGAACCCTTTTAATTTTGTAATTTAGTACAGGTCTGAAGGTGGCAATTGTTTTTGCCCTTTTTTTCAGTTGAAAAAAGGATTGATTATTAAGACCATGTAAACATCTGCTTCACTTAAATTAAACGATTGGTTTCATAACTTAAAGAAAAACATAGTTGACCTCAGCTGACAGCGGCGCTCAAGAGCAATTTGTTGTTTGACATGTAATGATTAATTGTAAATATAACCAAGAAATCTCCAGACTGCTTAGTCATGCTGACTTGCATACCATAGAACTTTTCAAAACATTTCATCAAGTCACGCATTTATTATCTAATACTACTAAAATATTTCTTAGGTGAGCTTCTGGAATGTCCCAGAACACTTTGTGAATATCTATAAAGACTCATCTATGTAGTAATAAGAGTACTTGTTGTTGTCGGAGCGACGACTGCTTTGAGAGCTATACCGAGAGAAAGTTACGGCGGAAGATTGCTCATTTCAAAGAACTTTGGAGACAGCAGTGAGACTGTGTCAGTGATTAGCTTGCATAAAGACTGTGGCGGGCTTAATTAAGTTTATCAACGATAAGTATTGTACTGCTTTTAGGAGTCGCCCCTTAATAAGAACATTACTCTTTGTTTAATACAGTAGTTGAGTTTGTGGGATTGTAGCGTTTTTCTGTCGGTTAGATTACACCGTAACAGACAGTTCAAAAGTATTCCCAGGGTCTCGGTGCAGGCCCCAACATTTTTTCAATAGAAACTGATACGATGAGATCTAATAAATCATAAGTACTCAGAATTTTTCTTTGTTCCACGCTCGTGACAAGACGAGAAAACATTTTTCTCTATTTCCTTACCGAGCTCAAAACTTACCATCTCCCTCTTCTATTTACAATCATAGGTATGTTTCCCTTGTATACAGTTCAGTTTTGACTTGTGAGTCCCGAATTGCCGTCTGCATGCGACTTTATTTTACATAAGGAAAGCTTCAATGTCCACTTTAATTCCCTTTTTTAGCTAAATGTTGATTGAAAAATGCACTCTCGCATGCCAAGTGACAATGTAAAATTAATTTGCCTGTCGCTTTACGCGTCGTCAATCGACGTTCGTCGTTTTTCTTTGCAATCGAATAATGCAAACATATGGGCGGCATTTGACGGTATTGATATTGATTAAGACTGCACACCCTCGAATACTACGAAAATAGAATGGAATGCGCAAAGGTTATCAGTCTCGACAGCGTCGCTTCAATTGAATGTCAAAACGTATCTTTTGAAAGTAATGGATCCACATTGAGAGTAAGGAGGTTGGGGCAAAAAACTAGATACCGTGAACTCTTTAAAATTTAGTATTTTTCCCAAATTCTGTTGAGGCACTTTCTTTTGAAACTGTATTTCGTCGATATTTCTTCAAACGATAAAATGAAATTAGCTTTTGAAAAACATGGAGAGTGTTTCAGCATCCTGCACATAGCAAAACTGATTGTGCCAAACGCATCACGTTGTAACTAGTTTCTACCATTGACTTTGCGGACAATTGTTTTCATTTCAGCACCAAAAGTACCAGAATTGCCTAAATCGTTTCCACTGTTAAAGAGCAGTCAATTTCGTGGACGTAGCAGTAATATTCATTGCCGTTAGTGGACCGGATCTTGCTTTATCAGGGCTCTTTCTTTAATAAAGCTATTTAATTCTTCCCTTAATCAACTGAGTTGATGATGTGAACTTCCACGCAAAAGCCATTCTACACATTTCGTGCGTTAGTCCTTCGTCAGCCAAGTCACGTTCTCAACTCAATTTAACAAAAACTAAATCAGCTGATTATGTAATTATTAGATTGAACGGACCGAAGGAATTCAAAACGTCAAGCATACGCTTTTATACTTCACAACGGCTGACGAGCATGGAATGACTATAATATAATTTCTTTGAAACTGGATATAATTTTTCTGAACCTAATAAAGGCGAAAATTAAAGTAGAGTGTTCCTGAGGATTTTTTTACTATTATTCTTGAGGGTAAAAGTACATTCATGATCAGTTACTGCCAACTTTTCATAAGAGAAAATCAGATCACATTCCCAGGCTCTGTGTTTATAAAGTTATGACGCTTTTTAATATGCGAAATTTACAGCTGTGCAACTGGTTCAACGAAAAAATATGCTACGATTGCATAAACATTGTCTTGCACCCCGTTATTACGAACACGAATCCGCAGTAGTGACGGAACACAGTGCCGCAAGTACATCCACCTGTTGGATGTATACTTCCACTGAAAGAGAGCAACAAAGGGTGTGGAAGTATTTCATCGATATCAAGTTGCTGTCCATCCAATGCGAAATTTATAACTAGACTTCACAAAATCACAGAAAACAGCATGATGTACATTAAAAAAAAATATGGTTGACCTTAGCTGGTCGCAGCACCTAAGGGAAATTCGTGTTTGATAGTCGAAAAGTATTCCCAGGGTCTTGACTCCAGAAAAGCATTGACTAATTAAATATTAGTCGTCAATGCTTTGACTATTTAATAAAGTTCGATGTCAATAGCAACGCCCATATTTTTGTGAACATGTATTGGTTCAATTTCGAAGCTAGTCTGTTTCCTTAAAAGGAACTAGAATAAAAAAAATAAAAAGTCTAGTTCTAGTTCCTTTAAAAGGAACTAGACTTAACAAGACTTAATAAGTCTATAACTAGACTTAACAAAATCACAGAAAACAGCATGATGTATATAAAAAAAAACATGGTTGACCTTAGCTGACCGCGGCACCTAAGGGCAATTCGTGTTTGACAGTTCAAAGTATTCCCAGGGTCTTGACTCCAGAAAAGCATTGACTAATTAAATACTAGTCGTCAATGCTTTGACTATTTAATAAAGTTCGATGTCAAAGCAACATGAATTGGTTCAATTTTGAAGTTAGTCTGTTTCCTTAAAAGGTCAGCATCTAAGATGAGGATAAAATGTTAAAAGTAACAATAAAAACATTGAACGGACCGAAGGAATTAAAAACGCCAAGCATACGCTTTTATACTTCACAACGGCTGAGAAGCATGAAACGACTACAATACTTTCTTTGAAACCGGATATAATTTTGTTGAACCTAATAAAGCCGAAAATTAAAGCAGGGTGTTCCAGTGGATTTTTAAAATTATCCTTATTGAGGGTAAAGCACATTCATGATCAGTTATTGCCAACTTTCCATAAGAGATAATCAGATTACATTCCTAGGTTCTGTGTTTATAAAGTTATGGCGCTCTTGAAAATGCGAGACTTACAGTTCTGCGTCTGGTTCAACGAAAAAATATGCTACGAGTGCATAAACTTTGTCTTGCACCACGCTATTACAGTTCCTCTGCAAGAGAGCAACAAAGGGCCTTGACGTATTGTATCAGCAGCATTATTCCTTGCCCAGCTTTTTTCGGGCTCGAAAAACTAAAACCTATCCATCGTCAGGGGTCAGCCGACATCCACACCACTGATCAAGTAAATTAAAATTTCGGTTGTGAAAAGAATTACATGTTCATCGTTGAGGCCTACTTTACGGAGCTAAATTCTTTCTAAAGATGACGTTTCGAGCGTTAGTCCTTCGACAGTCAAGTCACGTTGTCAACTCAGTTGATAAAACCAAACCATCTGATTATGTAATCGTTTGTGTCCGTGTACCGCCCTCGAGGGTCCCCCCGCCTCTCTTTTTTATTTGTTTTTGACCTTGACTCTAGCAAAGCATTGACTAATTAAATAGTGCCTTGTCCAAGTGGTATTTTAATTAAAGAGGAAATTAAATTTGATAACAATCATTCATTAGTGCACCTTCGTGTGACGAAACAGATTACTAACCAATAAGTTGCTATAAACAGTCTCAAATCTAACAAAAAGGTATTGAAGGATTACTATTATGTTACATGATATGAAACACCTTTTAAATTTTACTTAAAGTTAAAGTTACAAACACACCCGCACTAAGCATGAACCAATTGTTAAATATCACATGATGGTTCACGTGTTATCATTATCATCAATGAGCGTTTGTTTGTTCTATCTTAGTTATTAACATCAATCCACCCTAAAGCTCCGGTCAGTTCAGCTTGGTCGGCGACGGAGTGAACTACAACAGGCTATCTCAACTCGTAATCCAGTTTGGAAAATCAAGCGGCTTATCCTCAACATGTCTCTTTCAAAGCAGGTTAGTGAATTCTTGGAACTAAGCAAAGAAAGTCGAATCTGCCCCGGTAACAAAGAATAAGGTAAAATCGTCCGAACGCACATTGCTATGCCACACCCAAAACATGCTCTTCAAACGTTATGACTTTTTTACTAAAATCAAGTAAAGCAATAATCCTCGCAGGTGAGCTGTAATAAGCAGAAAATAAGCTTGACAGGAGCCATCACTCCTGGCTTGATAAAATTAGACTTCGACAGGATTCAAACCTGTGCCTCTCAAATACTAGCTGGGCGCTGATACTAACCAACTAGGAATCCACACGTTAGGAGAAAGGCAAATTTTTATCTGACCTACGGGTGAAAATCAGGTGAAACAATAATCCTCGCAGATGAGCCTCAATTTGTCTGAGTGTTCCAGCCGGTTCCCAAGAAGGATTTGCAATTGTTGAGGGAACAAAAATTTGTCTTCGTTACTACTCATTATTTATCGACTAAGGGGAGGAGGGTGTTGGGGTTGAAATATTTTGGTCGATTCAAATAATAGTTATGGCCCCACTTATGACCCCCCCTCCCTCTACCCCGTCATTGGTGGTTAATTTGCAGTCAATCTTGTATAGCTCCCCCTTTATACTTTGTTGGCGACGATCCCCCTGACAACTAGAGCCCCCCCCCCCCCCCCCGAAAAAAAAAAAAAAAACATTCCCCCTTCCCCCCCGTCCTGGTGAGTAAAGACTGGCCCCTCAGTAGACGAGCCCATCTCGCTGATAACACCACGCTGACAGTTCTACTAGGCAAAAGATAAATGTTAAACTGAACTTGAGCGCTATATTTCGCCAGGTTAAAAAGTTGCTGAAACAGATGCATGCCCCACAAACCGCAGACAGAAAAATGCCGTCGTGTTGTGTCGCTATACTAATTAACCTGTCTTCTTGTATCAGTTATCGCTTATTTAATTCATTCTGCATGTCCTGAAGCTTCAACCTCACCTTGAAGCTAAATTCAGTCCAATGTTTGTTTCTGATGCGATGAAATATTGCAGCGCAAGGAAATATTTTAAGAGAAGGTCAAAGAGAAGGACAATTAGGTATAAAGAGCCAAATGGTGTGAGGCGCACTGAGTTAATTTGATATGGCGTAAGCTGTATCTTAATAGTAAAAAAAAAAATTATATTTTATCGTTTCAGATACTGAGCAATTAAATGCGCTGGTAAATTAAAACCAGCTTAGGTCTTTGAAAAATATTACTGTCAGAAGAAAATAATCGTTTCTTTCCTTTTTACTTATTCAGGTCATTCTAAAAGATATGAATATGAAATTTGAAATGAAGGGTAGTGTCAATGGACATTACTTCGAGATCGAGGGTGAAGGAAAAGGAAAGCCTTACGAGTAAGTGTCTCTTAAAAGACAGACCACGATGAGCTATTTCGTTACTATGCATTGCAATTTATTGTTAAACACAGAGTTGAATAAGATCACCTTGCAGCCGTCAAATAAGGCCTAATGTCACGGTGTCAATGATTTTGGGAAATTACCAAAGTGAATAAAGACTTTTTTTAAAAACGCAAAGTGATCAAGATAAAGATTCATAAGAAGATTTTCAGTCATGAACTATGAGCTTGTTTTTATTCACGTTTGCAAATTACCAACTGCCTATGACATCGACTTCTTCATCTGCTTCCAGAATCAGGCGAAGTGTAAAGACTACTGCAAATTATCCTGTAAAAGCTTAGTCACAGCTAAATTCATTTGTAATACTTTAATTTCTTACAACTTAGCATGAAAGTTTATGCAGTATTTGACTTAAGTTTGAATTATCATGAGCATAAAATATTGGGTCTTCCTAATTTTCCTGTGTTTCAGGGCATACATGAGCTGTTTCTGAAAATAATTTTCAACACTCTTATCATCTTATTCTAGAGGAATACAGAAGTCCACTTTTCGGGTCACCAAGGGAGGACCCCTTCCATTCTCCTTTGACATTCTGTCGTCAGCGTTCAAATATGGAAATAGGTGCTTCACTTATTATCCTGAGGGCATGCACGACTATTTCAAGCAAGCCTTTCCTGCTGGAATGTCGTATGAAAGGTCATTTACATTTGAAGATGGAGGAGTTGCCACAGCCAGTGGACACATTGGGTATGAAAGTAATGTTTAGTATGGGATTGAGATAATACTCCTTAAAAGAAATCTTCAAGGTCATTTTTTACACAGAGCAGGCCGCGCCGTTTTTAAAAGTGTAACTTAGTTGTGATTCTCCCGAGAGCGCCTTCTGTTAAGCTACATGGGAACAAAACTACAACTTGAAAAAGCATAGTGACAAGAGAATATTCAGACGACTGTATTTTAAAGAGGCATCTATGGGAAAATGGGTTTAATTTGAAAAACATCGTAGCGGAAATGACAAAATCTAAAAAACAAAATGCGCTAATGCATTATTCTCCAGGGCACATCGCACTCTAGGCATGTGACATAGATATAAGGGTAATTTTACATCTTTGTTATTGATTTCTCAAATTTCTCTTAATTTTTAAAGTCTTGAGGGCAATTTATTTACACACAAATCCATGTTTCACGGCGTAAACTTTCCCGCCGACGGACCCATAATGGGAAAGAGGACAATTGGCTGGGACCCGTCCTTTGAGAAAATGACCGTCTCTAACAACATATTGAGAGGTGATGTGACTATGTTCCTACTACTCAAAGGAGGCGGTTATCACAGTTGCCAGTTTCACACTTCTTACAAGTAAGTACTGTAACAGCTCCAACTGTTGAATATCATTTCTTTTGAGCTATCGGTTCTCATCTTCTGAGTTTTACGGGATATAAGCAACCGAAGAGAACGCTGGGATGAAAAGGGCCTGGAGAGAACGGCTTAATACTAATTTCCCTTGTCAATTAAATGTTTGGGAGAGAATAAGAATCTTCACAAGATACTAAAGGTTATCTATAATGATATCCTTTAAAGATAGAGGGGCCGCAGCCAGGATAAAATGTGAAACCTCAGAAATGTGAAAACCGCGGCAAAAGGCTCAAGAATTTCCAATCACGTCTGGGCCAATAATCACGCAATAGACTTTGATATTGCATCTATTATTGACAAAGGCAGTTTTAGAACAAGAAAAACACTAGAAGCGTGGCATTCCAAGTTAACTCCCAATGCGGACAACAATTCCTGTCCTTTGCCCGGACAATACAACATTCTTTTTAACAAACATTCCTAGTTATTAGCATTTTTAATTTCCTACTTTGTACTTCACACCTAGTATTTTTAACAAACATTCTTAGTTATTAGCATTTTTAATTTCCTACTTTGTACTTCACACCTAGTATTTCTTACCTTTTTATCATTTTACCCGTTGAAGGCTGTAGCGCAAACAGCCGAAAGCTCGTATTCTTAAAGTTTTAGCCAGAGATCGTTTTTTAAATTTTACAAGATATCCTTTAAAGCTAAAAATGTTTCCTTCCCTGCATTTGTCAATAAAAGATGTTGAGGACGATGGAAAAATAATCACAAGTAATTGCTAAACTACACTGTACCAAAAGAAGTAAAGTTCATAAAAAAGTAAAAAAAAAAAAAACCAGTAAAAAAACCGACGCTGATGGGGAACGTAAAACGCATATTTTGTATTTTAACAAGTATTTTTTTCCTTTTGCACAGAACAAAGGCGCCAGTCACACTGCCTCCGAACCACGTTGTAGAACATCGCATTGTGAGGAGCGACCTTGATGACAGAGACGGCAAGAAGGTCCTGCTGGAAGAATATGCTAAGGCTCATGTTAACCCTGTGTAACTGGGATGGAAGTATTTTCACTACCTCCCCGAAAATTTCTCACTTCACCATAATACGAATCAGGTCAGTTGAAAAATAAAAAAAAAAAGATAAAAGACATTGGTGATCAACTGTGTAGTGGCAATTTCTCAATTCGTGCAGCCATTAATACTCCCTTAGACTTAAAACTGGATACAAACATTTTGTCCATTCGTTCAAAACAACAGTTTTTTCATGACTACCTTCACTTTCTAATAATGCGGGTAGCTACTTACAACCCATTCCGAACAGTTGTCCTTCTCCCTAGCCACCGGGCATTGCGCGAGTCAATTGGTCATCATAATTAGAAACTGTAAAATTGAGACATGACTTTTGAGAAATTATGACTTGAACATATCATTAACTAAATTTTCGAAAACAGCAACTGATTTACATCTCTGTTTTCGATTTGGGTGATAAAGTTCAGAATACATCGTGAATCCCATACTTTCCGCAGTCAGTTCTTACCACCAAAGTGCAAGTTTAAAGCGAATGGAAAGAGTCAGATCCCCGTGAATAAATGCTTTATTTAATAAACACTTTATTTAAACTCAAAACACCGATCAGCAAATTCATCATGTAAAAAACTGGTATCAACCGGTGATAAGTAATAAAAATACTGTTAAAAATACAGTTCACCATGGATACAAGTTAAGATTAAATTAAAAATTACCAAAAAATATTTACAGTGATAAAAAATTTATACTCTTCATTTGTGTTGTGCCTCATCTGATTCTACTAAAAGTTTAAAAGTTTTAATTTTAACAATTCTCAACGTTTCACAAACACACAGTTCTTTGGGGAGGTCATTCCATTCCTTTGCAGCGGCATACTCGAATGTTGACTGGCCCATAGCTGTTTTTTATCTTGGGAGATGAAGCTCCCTACTATCTCTGAGGGCTTTATTTTACGGCGAAGTTATGATCTCAATGCAAAATACCCTTGAAGTTGCCTAGGACAGTGATAATCATTTACGATTTTATATACTCGTTGGAGACGTAAATAGCGGCGCCTGTTAGATAATGTTAACAGGCCAAGTCCCTCTCTCATTGACTGTGTGCAAGCTAAGTGATTTGTTCTTAAAATTTTTGACATTGCTTTGTTTTGCAACTTTCCAGAAAATCGGAGTTCTTCTTGCTGAAAAAACCCCATACGATGCAGCCATAGTTTCAAATAGGTAAATTTGTCGTTTTGTAAATCTTCAATAAAATTTCAGGGCTAAGAAAAGATGAAATTCTACCTAAAAGTTTCAGTTTAGGATAAACTCTCGAGGCAACATATGACACGTGATTGTTCCATAATAATGATTCGTCTACCACCACGCCAATATACTTTAAATGTCTCTGCTGTTTTAATATTGAGTCTCCGTAAAAAAATGTTAATGTCTCGGTTGGTTTTGAGTGCTTTGTGGGACGCAATAATCATGGCTTCCGACTTTATGAATAACCAATATGCAAAAGATAAAATACTGAGGAAGCCAACTAGAAGCTTCTATTTCCTTTTTTTAATTACATTCAGATCGTTTACGCAAAGAAAGCAACGGTTGGGAAGTGAAAACAAATGTAAACAAGATCTCTAAAAACGAATTAAGACTTGTAACTCAAATAGCAGTTTTCCTTTGCATATTTATTGAAATATACTGAATTACGCAAACTTCCTATAAAGGGAGATAAGAGGGGGTCGGATTTCAGGAGAAGAAGGGTTGTTTGTAAGTGCTGAATCACACCCTTACTCCACAGCCGACAACGAAAACCACTAAGAATAACTTTTATCGAGATACGTCTTGACCTCAAACTCTGACTCTGACAAGTAGCTCGCTGTTACGCTGACCCACGCCACCGCTGAGGGGCTAACGAGGGGTCGGCAGATGCAATCTCCCACTTTTAAACATTTTTATTGTAAAAGGCCACTGGAGGGAGACGACGAGTCAATCCATCTGCAGGCAGATAAGCCTTCAAACAAATTGTTTATTGAGCCCTAACTTATGAAATAGTTTTAAAGAGTTATGGAGAGAAAGAGTTACTTGTCTGACATGATCTGAGTAGTTCCGCCTAAACTCTGTGGGAGTAATAAGTAATATTTTTTATTGTCTCTTTCCCACTGGAATTCTTATTATTTGTTTGTTTTCTGAATGTCAAATATAATTTCCTCTTTGTAGTAATACCTTTCGGCTGCGACCTTGCCTTCTCTCGTTCCATGGGTCAGTCGACGTTTGTGTCGTTTATCCCTTAATAGGTCGATCTGCGATTAATCCAATCTGATTATGTTATCAGTTGTGTCTGTGCACCACCCTTTTAGGGGTCGCGGTTTTTAGTCTTTACTTTTAGCAAAGCATTAAACAATAAGATAATGTGATAATAGCGGCACTTAAAGGCTCCTATTTTGAATACAAAATTAAGAAAGGAAATTTGACGTTGAGGATGCCTTCATGAGAGCGTTCTGGTTTTATATGACAAGTAAATCCCGCTCCAGTCAAAACTTCAACAAAATTCTTTAACGTGATTGGTTATCACCAACCCGATTTCAGCATTAATAGGACAGTGTACGCGTCATCCTTGTAATTGGAAAGTGCAATAGGACAGTTAAAGAGGCAGTTAACACGTCATAACTATGTAAGTGGACAGAACACGTTATGAGCGCGAAAGAAGAATGATCAAAAATTCAAAGAACTTTGGAGACAGCAGTGAGATTATGTCAGCGGTGAGCTGGCATATAGACTGTGGCGGGCTTAATTAAGTTTATCAACGATAAGTATTGTACTGCTTTTAGGAGTCGTTCCTTGTTAAGAACATTACTCACTGTTTAATAAAGTAGTTGAGTTTGTGGGATTGTAGTGTTTTTCTGTAGCTTTGATTATACCACCGTAACAGACAGTTCAAAAGTATTCCCAGGGTCTCGGTGCAGACCCCAACATTTATTCAGCAGAAGCTGATACGATGAAATCTAATAAATCATAAGTACTCAGGATTTTTTCTTTGTCCCACGCTCGTGACAAGACGAAAAAACATTTTTCTCTATTTCCTTACCGAGCTCAAAACATACCATCTCCCTCTTCTATATACAATCATAAGTATGTTTCCCTTGTATACAATTCAGTTTTGACTTGTGAGTCTCGAATTACCGTCTGCATGCGACTTTTAAATCAGTTTTCAGAAACAAGCGATCCAAACTCGACAATGAACATTGCTCTGGGGCCAAATGTTATCCAATAGTTCAAAGTACAGAAGTAATCGTTTCGTAACCCTGTCAAGCAGCCGTCATGGGTTCTCTCTATTTAGCCCTCACAATAATAATCACTGGGATAAGTCATGAAACTGTCTTGAATGACGTTTACAAAAGAAAGATTTAATTGATTCTTGATGATGACATAAGTAAAGCTTCAATGTCCACTTTAATTCCCTTTTTTTGCTAAATGTTGATTGAAAAATGCACTCTCGCTTGCCAAGTAGCAGTGTGAAATTATTTTTTCCTATCGCTTTACGCGTCGTCAATCGACGTTCGTCGTTTTTCTTTTCAATCAAATAATGCAAACATATGGGCGGCATTTGACGGTAGTCATATTGATTAAGATTGCACACCCTTGAATACTACGAAAATAGAATGGAATGCGCTAAGGTTATCAGTTTCGAAAGCGTCACTTCAATTGAATGTCAAAATGTATCTTCAAATGATAAAATGAAATTAGCTTTTGAAAAACATGGAGAGTTTTTCAGCATATCCTGCACATGGCAAAACTGATTATGCCAAACGCAACACGTTGTAACTAGTTTCTACCATTGACTTTGCGGACAAATGTTTTCATTTCTGCACCACAAGTACCAGAATTGTTTAGATCGTTTCCACTGCTAAAGAGCAGCCAATTTCGTGGACGTAGCTGTAACATTCATTGCTGTTAGTGGACCGGCTCTTGCTTTATCATGGCTCTTTCTTTAATAAAGCTATTTAATTCTTTCTTTAATCAACTGAGTTGATGGTGTGAATTTCCACGCAAGAGCCATTCTACACATTTCGTGGGTTAGTCCTTCGTCAACCAAGTCACGTTCTCAACTCAGTTTTACAAAAACTAAATCAGCTGATTATGCAATCATTAGATTGAACGGACCGAAGGAATTAAAAACGCCAAGCATACGCGTTTATACTTCAAAACGGCTGACAAGCATGGAACGACTATAGTACTTCTTGAAACTGGATATAATTTTGTTGAACCTAATAAAGGCGAAAACTAAAGCAGGGTGTTCCAGAGGATTTTTTAAAATTATTATTCTTGAGGGTAAAAGCACATTCATGATCAGTTACTGCCAACTTTCCATAAGAGAAAATCAGATCACATTCCCAGGCTCTGTGTTTATAAAGTTATGACGCTTTTTAATATGCGAAATTTACAGCTGTGCAACTGGTTCAACGAAAAAATATGATTGCTTAAACATTGTCTTGCACCCCGTTATTACGAACACGAATTCGCAGTAGCGACGGAACACAGTGCCGCAAGTACATCCACCTGTTGGATGTATACTTCCACTGCAAGAGAGCAAGAAAGGGCGAGGAAGTATTGTATCAATATCAAGTTGCTGTCCATCCAATGCGAAATTTATAACTAGACTTCACAAAATCACAGAAAACAGCATGATATACATATACAGAAAAGGAAAAGACGAACATTTTTAATTTTGAAGTTTAGTATAGATCTGGGAGCGGCATTTGTTTTTTACCTTTTTTTCGGTTGAACAAAAGATTAATTATTAAGACAAGATAAACATCCGGCTTCATTGAAATTAAGCGACTGGTTTCATAATTTTAAAAAACGTGGTTGACCTTAGCTGACCGCGGCGCCTAAGGGCAATTCCTGTTTGACAGTTCAAATGTATTCCCAGGGTCTTGACTCCAGCAAAGCATTGACCAATTAAATACTAGTCGTCAATGCTTTGACTATTTAATAAAGTTCGATGTCAATAGCAACGCCTATATTTTTGTTAACATGAACTGGTTCAATTTCGAAGTTAGTCTGTTTCCTAAAAAATGTTAAACTGAAGTAACAATAAAAAGATTGAACGGACCGAAGGAATTAAAAACGACAAGCATACGCTTTTATACTTCACAACGGCTGAGAAGCATGGAACAACTACAATACTTTCTTTGGAACTGGATATAATTTTGTTGAGCCTAATAAAGCCGAAAATTAAAGCAGGGTGTTCCAGAGGATTTTTTAAATTATCATTATTGAGGGTAAAGCACATTCATGACTAGTTATTGCCAACTTTCCATAAGAGATAATCAGATTACATTCCTAGGCTCTGTGTTCACGTTGTCAACTCAGTTGATAAAACCAAACCATCTGATTATGTAATCGTTTGTGTCCGTGTACCGCCCTCGAGGGTTCCTCCGCCTCTTTCTTTTTTATTTGTTTTTGACCTTGACTCTAGCAAAGCATTGACTAATTAAATAGTGCCTTGTCCAAATGGTATTCTAATTAAAAGAAGAAATTAAATTTGATAACAATCATTCATTAGTGCACCTCCGTGTGACGAAACAGATTACTAACCAATAAGTTGCTATAAACGGTCTCAAATCTAAAAAAAAGGAATCGAATGATTACTATTATGTTACATGATATGAAACACCTTGTAAATTTTACTTAAAGTTAAAGTTACAAATACACCCGCGCTAAGCATGAACCAATTGTTAAATATCACATGATGGTTCACGTGTTATCATTATCATCAATGAGCGTTTGTTTGTTCTATCTTAGTTATTAACATCAATCCACCCTAAAGCTCCGGTCAGTTCAGCTTGGTCGGCGACGGAGTGAACTACAACAGGCTATCTCAACTCGTAATCCAGTTTAGAAAATCAAGCGGCTTATCCTCAACATGTCTCTTTCAAAGCAGGTTAGTGAATTATTGGAACTAAGCAAAGAAAGTCAAATCTACCCCGGTAACAAAGAATAAGATAAAATCGTCCGAACGCAAATTGCTATGCCACACCCAAAGCATGCTCTTCAAACGTTTTGACTTTGCACTTACTCACTCGCAGGTGAGCTGTAATTTAAACAATTGCAGAAAAGAAGCTTGACAGGAGCCATCACTCCTGGCTTGATAAAATTAGACTTCGACAGGATTCAAACCTGTGCCTCTCAAATACTAGCTGGGCGCTGCTTCTAACCACACGTTAGGAGAAATGCAAATTTTTATTTGACCTGCGGATGAAAATCAAGTGAAACAATAATCCTCGCGGGTGAGCATCAATTTGTCTGAGTGTTCCAGCCGGTTCTCAAGTAGGATTCGCAATTGTTAAGGGAACAAAAATTTGTCTTCGTTACTGCTCATTATTTATCGACCAAGGGGAGGAGGGTGTCGGGGTTGAAATCTGACAACTAGAGCCCCTCCCCTCCCAAAAAAAAAACATTCCCCCTTCCCCCCGTCCTGGTGAGTAAAGACTGGCCCCTCAGTAGACGAGCCCATCTCACTGATAACACCAGGCCGACAGAAATTCTACTAGGCAAAAGATAAATGTTGAACTGAACTTGAGCGCTTTATTTCGCCAGGTTAAAAAGTTGCTGAAACAGATGCATGCCCCACAAACCGCAGACAGAAAAATGCCGTCGTGTTGTGTCGCTATACCAATTAACCTGTCTTCATGTATCAGTTATGGCTTAGTTAATTCATTCTTCATGTCCTGAAGCTTTCAACTCACCTTGAAGCTAAATTCAGTCCAATGTTTGTTTCTGATGCGATGAAATATTGCAGCGCAAGGAAATATTTTAAGAGAAGGTCAAAGAGTGGGACATTTAGATATAAAGAGCCAAATGGTGTGAGGCGCACTGTGTTAATTTGATATGGCGTAAGCTGTATCTTAATAGTAAAAAAAAAATATATTTTATCGTTTCAGATACTGAGCAATTAAATGCGCTGGTAAATTAAAACCAGCTTAGGTCTTTGAAAAATATTACTGTCAGTAGAAAATAATCGTTTCTTTCCTTTTTACTTATTCAGGTCATTCTAAAAGATATGAATATGAAATTTGAAATGAAGGGTAGTGTCAATGGACATTACTTCGAGATCGAGGGTGAAGGAAAAGGAAAGCCTTACGAGTAAGTGTCTCTTAAAAGACAGACCGCGATGAGCTATTTCATTACTATGCATTGCAATTTATTGTTAAACACAGAGTTGAATAAGATCACCTTGCAGCCGTCAAATAAGGCCTAATGTCACGGTGTCAATGATTTTGGGAAATTACCAAAGTGAATAAAGACTTTTTTAAAAACGCAAAGTGATCAAGATAAAGATTCATAAGAAGATTTTCAGTCATGAACTATGAGGTTGTTTTTATTCGCGTTTGCAAATTACCAACTGCCTATGACATCGACTTCTTCATCTGCTTCCAGAATCAGGCGAAGCGTGAAGACTACTGCAAATTATCCTGTAAAAGCTCAGTCGCAGCTTAATTCATTTGTAATACTTTAATTTCTCACAACTTAGCGTGAAAGTTTACGCAGTATTTGACTCAAGTTTGAATTATCATGAGCATAAAATATTTGATCTTCCCAATTTTCCTGTGTTTCAGGGCATACATGAGCTGTTCTGAAAATAATTTTCAACACTCTTATCATCTTATTCTAGAGGAATACAGAAGTCCACTTTTCGGGTCACCAAGGGAGGACCCCTTCCATTCTCCTTTGACATTCTGTCGTCAGCGTTCAAATATGGAAATAGGTGCTTCACTTATTATCCTGAGGGCATGCACGACTATTTCAAGCAAGCCTTTCCTGCTGGAATGTCGTATGAAAGGTCATTTACATTTGAAGATGGAGGAGTTGCCACAGCCAGTGGACACATTGGGTATGAAAGTAATGTTTAGTATGGGATTGAGATAATACTCCTTAAAAGAAATCTTCAAGGTTATTTTTTACACGGAGCAGGCCGCGCCGTTTTTAAAAGTGTAACTTAGTTGTGATTCTCAAGAGAGCGCCTGCTGTCTAGCTACATGGGAACAAAACTACAACTTGAAAAAGCAAAGTGACAAGAGAATATTTAGACGACTGTATTTTAAAAGAGGCATCTATAAGAAAATGGGTTTAATTTGAAAAATATCGTTGCGGAAATGACAAAATCTAAAAAAAAAAAATGCGCTAATGCATTATTCTCCAGGGCACATCGCACTCTTGGTATGTGACATAGATATAAGGGTAATTTTACATCTTTGTCATTGATTTCTCAAATTTCTCTTAATTTTTAAAGTCTTGAGGGCAATTTATTTACACACAAATCCATGTTTCACGGCGTAAACTTTCCCGCCGACGGACCCATAATGGGAAAGAGGACAATTGGCTGGGACCCGTCCTTTGAGAAAATGACCGTCTCTAACAACATATTAAGAGGTGATGTGACTATGTTCCTACTACTCAAAGGAGGCGGTTATCACAGTTGCCAGTTTCACACTTCTTACAAGTAAGTACTGTAACAGCTCCAACGGTTGAATATCGCGAGTCAACTGGTCATCATAATTAGAAACTGTAAAATTGAGACATGAAATTATGACTTAGCACAAAATTAAACACATCATTAACTAAATCTCTGAAAACAGCAACTGATTTACATCTCTGTTTTCGATTTGAGGTGATAAAGTTCAAAATACATCATGAATCTCATACTTTCCGCAGTCAGTTCTTACCACCATAGTGCAAGTTTAAAGCGAATGGAAAGAGTCAGATCCCCGCAAATAAATGCTTTATTTAATAAATGCTTTATTTAAACTGAAAAAAAAACCGATCAGCAAATTCATCATAGAAAACGCTGGTATAAATCAGTAATAAAAATACTGTTAAAAATACAATTTACCATCGATACAAGTTAAGATTAAATAAAAACAATTATCAAAAAATATTTACAGTGATAAAAAATTTATACACTTCATTTGTGTTGTGCCTCATCTGATTCTACTGAAAGTTTAAAAGTTTTAATTTTAACAATTCTCAACGTTTCACAAACACACAGTTCTTTGGGGAGGTCATTCCATTCCTTTGCAGCGGCATACTCGAATGTTGACTGGCCCATAGCTGTTTTGTATCTTGGGAGATAAAGCTCCCTACTATCTCTGAGGGCTTTACGGCGAAGTTGTGATCTCAATGCAAAATACCCTTGAAGTTGCCTGGGACAGTGATAATCATGTACGATTTTATATACTAGTTGGAGACGTAAATAACGGCGCCTGTTAGATAATGTTAACAGGCCAAGTCTCTCTCTCATTGACTGTGTGCACGCTAAGTGATTTGTTCTTAAGATTATTCGCATTGCTTTGTTTTGCAACCTTTCCAGAAAATCGGAGTTCTTCTTGCTGCAAAAACCCCATACGATGCAGCCATAGTCTCGAATACTTAGGTAAATTTGTCGTTTTGTAAATCTTCAATAAAATTTCAGGGCTAAGAAAAGATGAAGTTCTACTTAAAAGTTTCAGTTTAGGATAAACTCTCGAGGCAACGTATGACACGTGATTGTTCCATGATAATGATTCGTCTACCACCACGCCAAGATACTTAAAATGTCTCTGCTGTTTTAATATTGAGTCTCCGTAAAAAATGTTGAGAGACTGACCGCTTAAGAACGGATAGGGCAAATTTCGGCCGATCACCGATTTCCCTACCTTTTTCAGTGAAAGTCAAAAATTCTATCCCATGTACAAATATCACATTTTTTTGATCATTTTCTGTCTTTTTATTTTTCATTAGACAATTTTAAAGGTCATCCCAAAACTGCCCAATTTGCCTTCTGTGACCCCTATTATTAAGCTATAAATATCGAGCGCTGCCAAATCCTTATTTCCCAATGTAGAAAGCTGATTATTTTACATATTTAAGAATGACTTTATTTCAATACTTTAAAGGTAAAATGATTGCATTCTATGAAATTTTTACTAAGTTATGAAATTTTCAAAATACCTTATCGTGAGCATTGAAATTTGTGAGCAATGAGATACATGCGGTTGAAAGCTATTTTCTCTTACGCGGGACCTGATCTAGAGTCAAGTCTGTTGCAGCTTAAAAGTACTTAGAAACAGCAAGTTAAACATAGAATAAAACTTTTGGGCACTCCTCATCCTGCACCATAGAGAACTTGGCGAATTTCATAAATTATTCGCTATCTTGATTGAAACCAACGATAAGGCGGTCCAACCTGCAGACAGGTTTTTAAAGCGTAACAGCCCTAAGGTGCCGCAAAGATTATCTGATGGAGTATCAAGATCGATATAATTCATCATTTTGGCCATTTTTTCACGAAATGGCTCAAATTTTCCGGAAAAATACTTCGTTTTTAATTCCTATAAATGTGAAACTCATCTGTTGTATCCTTTCTTGACAGCTTTACGTAAAATTTCAAGAGCCATTTCCTTTGAACACAATGCGCTAAGGGGATCCACCTTTTTTTTGACAACTAAGTTGTTCATTTCGCGCAAGTGTTTTTATCTTGTGCATAATCTTTTCAGACCTCTTTTGCCGTTTTTCTTCAGGAAAATAGTTCACCCTTACTTGTGGAAAAATTTCGTCTTACTATTTGTGAAAGTTTTTTAGATTGTGAGCTAGTTGGTTCTCATGATTAACGCCGTTGAGATTTTTAAGCGTGACTGTGGACTGCAGTGAAGTAGCCTAGTCACGCAATACTAGCATTAAAAGATTGTCTCACGGCTGGTGAACTCAAATTAAAGAAACATTTAGTTCGGCATTTATATCATGATATGTTGATGTTTCTCCATCGAGAGTATGGAAATCTCCCAGAAGAAATTGAGAAATTATGCAAGCGATAGAAATTGGTATATTTAATTCAATGAACATTTCCAAAAGTAAGTAAGCGAATTTAGTAATTTAAGTTAAGGCATAAATCATTGAGAAAATTTCGAGGAGGCAATAGAGAAAATATCTTTTGTAAATGCTCGTACATGCTATAGAGTGAGGGTCAACATGACTAACGGTCACGGTAGGCTTATTATTTTTTTGTTTTGACATTAAAGGCATGACTACAAAATAACAGGCGCCAATTTTAAAATGATTTTCACGGGTTTAATTACATGTTAATGCTTTAAGCACTTTCATCTATCGATATAGAACTGTACATCAGGGTATTTAGAGGCGGTGCACATTACTCTTCAACAAATTCACTTTAAATGCCCTATCACTGGTTTGCCACGGCTCCATGCTGACAGTTATCCCAACCGCGGCCCGTGTGTTACACTTCATTAAAGCATTGACGTTCTTGTATAAAGGACATCAGTTGCTCAATCAGGTCTTTTTTCCTGTCTTTTGATTTAAATGGTATTTCAAAAAAGTGCAAGATTTCTTTAAGCAGTGAAACATTAAAAAGACTCAGCTTATTATCCCTCGCACACTCGCACAAGTTAAAGGCGTCGTAAGACAGAGGGTGTTGCGGCCTCAGTTCGTTAGAAATGTGCGCCATCAGCTGTTGTCTTTCAGCTCCTTTTTCCCCTAGAAATAGTTCCTTTGGATTGTGCTCGATTTCTGAGTGTGCTTTTTGCCTTCTTCTGCTTACTGCAAGGCGAGAAAGGTAACCCTGTACTTGGCTCTTGGTCAACCACTCGTCTCATTCAAACAACCTTCTATTCTACTCATCTCTTGTCTTGCTCATATTATTTGAGACTTGCTGAGGGTCAGCCTTTAGCCTGATTGTTCCCTTGGTCAAACTTTGCAGTTAGATATTTCTTAACTTTGTCACTGAATCTAGTGGATCCTGCTCGTGGCCAGTGTAGGGCCCAACCCATAATGACGGTGTGCAACGCGGGTATTGAGACATTTTCACTTTGGTGGATATTAGGTTCAGACGGTTCATTTTCAGTGACGTTGACTGATGTTATAAACCTGTCTACCCAATCTCTACGAAGCTTATCATATAGCGTTTCTGACGGCCTTTCATCTTTGACGCAATGATTCGCTACGTCCAAATGTGACTCGAGCTCTGAAAATGTTTGGAAACTCTTCACGCATCCAGGCTCGGAACATTCAAACATGCTTATATTCGAATCGTTCCAGTAATTCTCCTCTTCTGAACTCTCTGTCTTAGGATCTGAGCATTGATAAACACGTGCATCATGAAGAGGGAAAAATGTTTCACTGACAATGATACCAGTGTCCCTTTAGCGCTTTAACACCAGCTGGTCAAAAGAGATTTCCTTACCACGCCCTATTCCGTACGACCTCCTCACACGAATACCTTTCTCCTCAAACTGGATATTGTGAAGCTTGCAAAGCCATCTATCTTGTTCACTTCTAGGGTTATCTTCGCCTCGTCAACTTCGCAAACGCATGCGGATGTACCTTTCATTGGTTTTCCAGAAAGTGCATTTCCTCATGTCTCCCGCTAATAGAATGTCGTGTCCTTCGTTGCAGAAACGTCGGATGCATGTTTTCATCGGACACAGAATTTGATCACACACATCCTTGCCATATTGTGGCTCTGAAAAGTCGTACCGATAAACTTCCAAACCAACCCGCTTACCAATTCCTCTTGCCGCAGCAACGAGGGAGTTATTATGATGACAGCCAGCTTCATTTGACCGCTGATAAACCCGGGTGATGTGAGGCTTTTGGGTCTCAATTTCTCTCAGTGTGCTTTCTACGATGGAACACACGGCGAACCAGTCCTGCCGGCATGCGTCAAACAGATGGGCATATGACCGCATTTCTAGTCTTCCTTCAAGGTTCGGATCAAGTGTGATCACCGTCGAGATGTGCCAACTCAATCCTCTCTTGCCAAACCAATCTGACTGCTTCTCACGATATTTAAGCTGGAGGAACTTCATTGCCCAGTCTATTATTACTAGTGCACAGTTCAGATTAGTACTTATCATCTTCAGCTGATCTTGCTTTGCTGCTTCCTGGTTTACAGAGCGAACAATGTGAACCTTACACTCAAAAATATCTGTCTGTGCCAGTTTGAAGTCGCATAGCAGATCGTCTCGATGTTCACTGCCGTAAGGGATCCAAAATGGACCTCGAACTTTGTCTAAGACATTTCGCAGATTTTGACACTCGTTACAGTTTTCTGTGTGTTGATGGGAGCATTTCCCCTGGAAGTCGGGATCTTCTTCGTCACTTAAAACGAACTTGCGGCAATGATCAGGACAAAGCTTTCTCTGTATTGCAGTGAACGCGATAATTTGTCTTTAGGTAGCGTTTTCCACTCTTCAGCCTTTCCTTAACCTCATCGCAACATTGCCTATTCATTCCTCCTTTCTCTAGATCATCGACAATCATTTCAATTTTCTGGAAACCAGCAGAGCCATCGGTAGCAGTATTGTCGAGGCCTTGTAACGACTTTCTCTGTGAGGCTTGTCTGACTTCTAGGATCTTGAATAAAGTGGTGCGACTGAGAGGTTCAAACTTCTCCTCCTGACAGAACTGTATGTACTGGCTAATCATCGTAGACCGCGTCTCGGTACGCACCACGTTCCGCATCTCGATGGTTTCGCCTCTGTCTAGCTTAAGGAATTTAGTTCCCACGGCAACCAGGTGGACAATCAGACATAGTTTGACGCTACTCTGGTTTGCAGATTTAACGAATGTAACCGAAGAAGTTACGATTTATAGACCCAACGTTTCGACACTCCTGTCTAGTGCCTTCATTAGGGGTGATCTAAACGCTGCAACAAGAGGTCCTTTTATATGATCAATAATTAGCGGCCTTTTTTCTGACGAGGTGTAAATAGGCGTCAGGAAGCAAACCGCCATCGTCACGATTTAAAGGAGCGTGGGCGGAGTTAATATGCCAAGCCTCCAAACAAAGGCGCTGATGGTAACGCCGATTAGTGGTGATAATTTTAGAATTATCCCACCCAATTGTATGGTTGGTTAGGCATGTATGCTCCGATAAAGCTGAATTTTCCTTTTTGCAAAGAAAAACCGCTTTTTGGTGCTCTATTAACCATGTACCAAACTGACGTTTGGTCTGTCCGATGTATTCGTTGTCACAGTCATTGCAAGGAATAGAATAAATGGCGTCGGTTCGTTGTTCTTTCGTGACAGGATGCTTAGGTTTGGCGAAAATATGCCCCAAAGTCTGAAAAGGTTTTTGAGCAACTTTAACGTTGTGGCTATTCAAAATTCTCTTGATGGGTTCTGTAACACCCTGTATGTAAGGAATAACAGCAAAACCAGTCACTGGTTCCCTTTCATCAAGAGCGTTACTATTTGTGACTGGTTTTTGGCAGTTACGGAGAAAAGTTTTTGTATAGCCATTTGCCTTTAGGACACTGGCAACATATTTCCTCTCCTCAGCCTTCGAATCGAGTGAAGATGGTAGACAGTCAGCCCTCCTAAGTAAAGTTTTGGCTCGTCATCGTCATCGTCATCGTCATCGTCATCGTCTAGCTTAGCCTAAATCATTTGTAATAGAAATGCCAGGCGTTTCAAACACTTCTAGGAGGTCTATGGTCTCTATCGTGCGTAACAGTTGTCGTTGTGGGTGTGAGATAAAGGAAAAGTGTTTTCGAACCGTAGAGACGAGTAAAAGAGGGGCGACATCATGCGAGGCATGGAGAGGAGATGCAGATTCACCGCTCAGAACTATATTTGTGTCCTTCATTGCCACCAACCAGGCTGTCCAGTAGTCTTAGTTCCTTGGTTGGTGATAAAAAACGCATTTTTGTATTTACGACTGCGACACCAATAATTAATCAAGGGAAATGGACATGTGACTAACAACAACAAAAATTTATAGGAGTATTGACAGAACTAGACAGAGAACTAGACAGAGAACTAGAGAGAGCCACAAGGCTATTGGTACTTACGTGATCTTACAGCGGCGATTTCTTTAAATATAAGTCTTATTTCGTCAGCTATTTGGAAGGTTATGACGTGGCTGCCCACCACACTTGTAACTTTCCTAGTATGGCCGGGGTATTGGCACAATCTTGGACCTCGTTAGAATCTTCCTAGTAAGTGTCTGTGCCTCGGGCAGATGGTCATTCCCTCGAGCTGACTTCTCGGCAAATGCTGAATTCCCGCTCTCGCCATGATTAACTTGGTTTCTTAAACTTCACTGTATTTTGACATGTAGCAGCTCGCCAAATGGGCGGATATATCTGCGTTACACTCGGAGAGCAAAACATGCTCTAGTTCCTCCCCACTAGAACCGACTTTGCAGTATTTCGTAAAGAGAACAATTTGGTGGGACGGCAGGCATTTTGAGTGCTAACAAAGTAAACGTCCCAAGAAACACTGTCTCGGATTTGTCTGAAAATCTTGCAGACAAATCGTTTTGTTCCCGACAGATTTTATTTGAATTAGGAAGAAATAAACAATTTTGCCAAATATTCTTTCGCAAAAAATAGAAATGCCACACAGAAAAGTTAAAAAGTTTTAACTTTAATAAGCTCTAAGCAAAAAAAATTACGTGTGTTTTTCAAGAGATGTACCTGTATTAAAAGGAAATGTAGCTGCCGTCGAATTTCTTTATCAAAATTAATCAGTAATTTAATTAAGTGAAACAGAAACACTCGGCTCTCTTTTTTATCGCCTCATAGAAAATGAAAATGGTCATAAATATATAACACAAAATTGTTCCTGCACCTTTAAGCCTTTTAGGGCTGTTAACCTTTACAAACCTGTCTGCTGGTCGGACTGCGTTATCGTTGGTTTCGATCAAGACGTCGGATATTCATGAAATCCACAAAGCTCTCTACGGCGCAGGATGAGGAGTGCCCAAAAGTTTTATTCTATGTTTAACTTGCTCTATCCAATTACTTTTAAGCTGCAATAGACTTGACTCTAGATCAGCTCCCACGTAAGAGAAAATGGCTTTCAACCGTATGTACCTCACTCCTCAGAAATTTCAATGAAGGTATTTTGAAAGTTTCATAACTCGGTAAAAATTTTACAGAATGCAATCGTTCCACCTTTGAAGTATTGAACTAAAGCCATTATTAAACATGTAAAATAATCAGCTTTCTAGACTGGGAAATAAGGATTTGGCAGCGCTCGATATTTATAGCTTAATAATAGGGGTCACAGAAGACAAATTGAGCAGTTTTTAAAATTGTCTCGTAAAAAAAAAACAAACAAAATAAAATTGATCAAGATAAATGTGATATTTGTACATGGGATAATATTGTTGACTTCCAGTGAAAAACTGAGGGAAATCGGTTAAGGCCGAAATTTGCCTTATCCGTTCTTACGCGGACAGCCTCTTAAGGAGTTATCTTTTAACTTTGGCATCGAAGTTAATTTAGCAAGCAGGAGACTGCAATGTAAGATTAGTCCAAAGAGTATGAATACTGCTGAAAAGCTCTCTTTACATCTGAAACATTCAGTCTACTTGGTCAGTACTGTGGAGGTCGGCTGAACGGCCCTGATGAAGGAGGGGGATTGTTTCGCCCGAGCCCGGAAAAAAGAAAGGAATATTGCTGCCGATACTATATGTTTACTCCCTTAGGTGCTCTCATGCAGCGGAAAAGATAAAGGCAACGCTCGTTCTTGTGGCACTGCTTTCCCTTGATACCACAATTTCGTGTCCGTATTAGCGGGGTGCCCGGCAACAAATCACTTCGATATGTACTCATGTAGCATATTTTTCGCTAACCAGTTGCAGTGTACATTTCGAATTCACATACAACCCTTAATCTAGGGTATTTCAATAGATATGCAAAGGAAAAGTGCTATTTGAGTTACATTCTGAGCAGTAAAAATGGAAAAAAAAAAAAAGGAAATAGGAGCTTCTAGTTCCCTTCCTCAGTATTTTCTCTTTTGTATTTTGGGTATTCACGGGTATCTAACTCTTTCCATTCGCTTTAAACTTGCATTATGGTGGTAAGAAATGACTGCGGAAAGTATGGGATTTATGATGCATTCTGAACTTTACCACCACGAATCGAAAACAGAGATGTAAATCCCTTTGTAGATTCTGAGGTGTTTATTTTTGTGCTTATGTCACAATTTCTCAAAAGTAATGTCACAATTTTATAGTGTCTAATTATGATGACCAATTGACTTGCTCAATGCCCATTAGTTAGGAAAAAGAGCAATTGTTCGGAAAGAGTTGTAAGTGGCTACTAACATGATTAGTAAATGAAGGCAGTCATGAAAAAACTGAAGTTTTGAACGAGTCGGCTGTACAAATTGAGAGGATGACACTACACACTTGATCAAATCAATGTTTTTTTTTATTTTTCAACTGACTTGATTCGTATTACGTCAGAAGTAACGAGGTAATAAAAATACTTCCATCCCAGTTACAAAGGGTTAACATGAGCCACAGCAGTTTCTTCCAGCAGGACTTTCTTGCCGTCTTTGTCTTCAATGTCGGTCCTTGTAATACGATGTTCTACGACGTGGTTCGGAGGCAGTGTGACCGGCTCCTTTGTTCTGTGGAAAAGGAAAAAAAAAAACTTAGTAAAATATAAAAAATATGTGTTTTACGTTCCCTATCAGCATTGGGTCTCTCACTTGTTTTTTGAACATCAATGCTTTTGAACTTTGTTTTTTGGTACAGTGTAGATCAGCAATTACTTGTATCAATAATAATTATTTTTCCATCGCCCTCAACATCTTTCACCGACAAGTGCAGGGAAGGAAACATTTTTAGCTGTAAAAGATATTATAGTACATAACCTTTAGCATATTGAGAAGAGTCTTATTCGATCCCAAACATTTTATTAACACAAGAATTTAGAATTAAGCCGTTCTATCAAGGCCCTTTTCATCCCAGCGTTCTCTTCGGTTGCTTTTATCCAGTAAAACATAGAAGATGCAATCCAAATATCAATACTCCAAAGGAATGATATTCAACTGTTAGAGCTGTTACAGAAACAAAATACTTACTTGTAAGAAGTGTGAAACTGGCACCTGTGATAACCGCCTCCTTTGAGCAATAGGAACATAGTCACATCACCTCTCAATATAGTGTCGGAGACAGTCATTTTCTCAAAGGAAGGGTCCCAGCCAATTGTCCTCTTTCCCATTATGGGTCCGTCGCCGGGAAAGTTTACGCCATGAAACATGGATATGTGCTTAAACAAATTGCCCTTAAGACTGTAAAGTTAAGTAAATTTGACATATCAATAAAAATATTGGAATCAACCTTGTAATTGTATCAAATACCAATGTGCCCTGGAGAATAATGCGTTAGCACCTTTTATTTTTGAGATTTGTCATTTCCGCTACGATGTTTTTCAAACTAAACCCATTTACTCACAAATGCCCATTTCAAAATTTAGTAGTCTCCATATTCGCTGGCCACTATGCTTTTTGTGTGGTTTGTTCCCATTTAGCTAGACAGGAAGTGTTCTCGGGAGAAACACAATTAACTTACACTTTCAAAAAGGGTGCTTCTCCGTGAAAAAATGACCTTGAAGATTTCTTTTAAAAATTATTATCTCAATCCCATACTAATCATCACCTAATGTGTCCACTGGCTGTAGCAACTCCTCCATCCTCAAATGTAAATGTCCTTTCTTATGACATTCCAGCAGGAAAGGCTTGTTTGAAATAGTCGGGCATGCCCTCAGGATACTTAGTGAAGCATCTGTTTCCATATTTGAACGCTGACGACAGAATGTCAAAGGAAAATGGAAGGGGTCCTCCCTTGGTGACCCGATAAGTGGATTTCTGTATTCCTCTAAAATAAGATGATAAGAGTGTTGGAAATTATTTTCAGAAACAGCTCATGTATACCCTGAAATAAACGAAGATTAGGAACGACCAAATATTTTATGCTAATGAAAATTCAAACTTAAGTCAAACACTGCATAACCTTACATGTTAACTTGTAAAAAATTAAAGTATCGCAAATTAATTTAGTCGTGACTTAGCTCTGCAGAAGCCTTTACACGTCGCCGGACTCTGGAAGCAGATGGAGAAGTCGATGTCATGGACTGTAGGTAATTTGCAAACTCGAATAAAAACAAGTCATAGTTTATGACTGAAAATCTTCTTCTGAATCTTGGATCTTGTTCACTTTTCTTTTCAAAAAAAGTCTTTATTGATAGTTGTTTCTTTCCCAAAATCCTTGATATCGTGATATCAGGCCTTTATCTGACGACTGCAATGTGATCTTATTCAACTCTGGTTTTAAAAATAAATAATGATACATAATAATGAAATATTCATCGTGGTCTGTCTTTTAAGAGACACTTACTCGTAAGGCTTTCCTTTTCCTTCACCTTTCATCTCAAAGTAATGTCCATTGACACTACCCTTCATTTCAAATTCCATAAACACGTCTTCTGGAATGACCTGAATAAGGAAAAAGCAAAGAAACGGTTATTTTCTACTAATAAATGAAGAACTTAAGACGGTTTTAGTTTGCCAGCGTATTACTTGTTCACTATCAGAAACTTCTCAATAGAAATTATTGATTTCTACAATTAAGATGCAGCTTACGCCATATCAAATTAACACAGTGCGCCTGATGAATAAGAAATGAGTATGCCCGCGCATTAATTCACTTCTTGTTTCCACGCTACATTTTTGCGTATTTTTTGTTATTTTCAAAATATTATTATAAACTTGCGCTTACTCAAGGTGTATTATTTTATACCAAATTGTATTCATTGTTTTTAAATGTGTCACACGCAGCTAGTTTATTAAGAGAATTTATATTTTAGTTAACTGTGAACGCGAAATAAATTCATCATATTTGGATTATTTTCACTCAAGTATTTTTATACAAAATTCAAATGTCACGCGCAACGCAACTTCATTCAGAGATACATTTTATAATGCTTATTGACGCCCATTTCCCATACATCAGTGAGTATTTTAATGATACACTGAAATGCGCCAGGCTAAATAGATACTTCAAAACAATATATTTTTATGTTTCCCACGCTTTGTTTGAATAATGTGTGGGTGGCTCTTGTTGTCAGTGTTTTGCCACGTGTGACAGTATTTTTTTTTTTGTGCGCAAACAGAAAATTCTTAAAAAAATTTTACTTTTAATATTTATAGATGATGATATTAGATTTAGTTGATGAGTTTCATTTTCAAAATGATAAAGTGGCTAAAAGAGATGATAAATGTTGTCAAAACCAAGACTTAATCCATGATAATTGGATGAATGTTTGCCGTCAATGCGGTCAAGTCATTAATCATGATTTTGTGACTATTGTCATTTAAGTTCTAGAAAAACAAAAAAATCAGTCTACCGAAGAAAATATCGTGTGAACAAGGTTTTGAATAATACGATTGATAACTATCATATCATGTTAAGCTACGACGAAATAAACGACTTTTACCGTTTATTTCAAATAGTAGAACAGCAAATAGTACAGATGAAGATTCAAAGGTTTGTTAGGTTTAATTATATCTTCTTCAGAATCTTAAGTTATATGGAGATAATGTTACAAAATACTTATTTGATAAGCATCTTGGTAAACAAACATTGACGAAATATGATAACGTATTTGAAGATATTGTTTTTGTTATATAATCTTATTTCTATTTTTTTTTTTTTGTAATACCTCTTATAATAATTATCTATGTTTGGTGTTGATTCATTGATTTATCATCTCTATGTTGTAATTTTACAATCAGATCATGGTCATTGAATTCACCGTCACGCAAATACGTCTTGATTTCATTTAACATACTCTGTAGAGTGAAGAGAGCCAAATTGACCCGAAAAGCCAAATTGGCCTCGATGTCTTGGAGACCAATCAAGCCCTTCAAGGGTCGTTTTGGACTATTTAAGCCAATTTAAACTCTGAATTGGCCCAAACAAATTCTACTTTGGAACTTTTTTCTCAATTTGTCCCTTCCAAGAGTCAAGAAGGATTTACCAATTTGGCCCCAACAAGGTGCAATGCTAGAATGGACTGATTATTGGCCCAAAATTGTAACGACAGATGGAAGTTCCATCACGACTTAAGCGACACAAGGACGTTAGGATTCGGGAGTGTAAAGAAGTATACCAGTAAAACTAGATCTTAAACGCGGACGAAACCATAAGAGACTATCGATAGGCTGAATCAACTTTATTCTGTGACCTTTTTAACAATTAAAATTTTGTTATAAGGCAATTTCCCTCCAAAATTCGTCCTTCTTTTGCTTGTGCGCCATAGCATGCAGCTTCATCTGCGTATCATATTAGTCGAACCTAGACTGCGTGCATTGGACACAATAATGAATTATAGTAGCACTGAAGAGGTTGTTTCTTGAATCCATTCGCATGGATTTTCTCCTGAGACTTATCATCTAATGTAATAACTCTTTTTCAATCCCTTTTTTAGTTTTTCTTAGTCTCACTAGTTTTATGATCTGGATCATCAATAAATGCATGGTCACTGAAAAAAACTTACTTTCTATCTTTTTGTTTCTTCTTTCATTCTTTTATTTTGATCTGTAGTAAATGGTTCTGTATCTAATTTAGAAACTATAATTCTTGGTGAAGGTATACGTTTTTCTTTTTAAAGTTTTGTTCCTCTCAAAGTTACTGGGTTTTTCGTAAAATTTTTGTTCTTGGTAAAGCTGCTGGTTTTAAATTAGACAGTTTCTTCCTCCAGTTGTAAGTGCATTTTTCTTTGTTCTTAGAAAATGAACAGGTTTTCTATTAAACTCACTTTCCATGGTTTTAAAAAGTTTGTTTTCTTTAATTGACTTTTTTAACAAGTGTATTTAATTCAGTTGCGTTCATTTCTATATATTATAGAAAGATTTTGATTTCAAATAAGTTTTTGACAAGCGCATTTCAGTGTATCATTAAAACGCTCAATGATGAATGAGAATGGTTTGTATAAGCATTATAAAATGGATTTCTGAATAAAGTTCCGTTGCGCTTGACATAAGAATTTTGTACAAAAATATTTGAGTGAAAAAAGTGCCGCGCACATTAAAAATGCAGCTGAGAGCTTGTGGGATACAAAAAGTAAACTAATGCGCCGGCACGCCCTTTTTCCGTCCATCATAAGCCACACGTCATTTGTCTCTCTACATAATTGTCCTACTCTATGACCTTCTTTTAAAATATTTCCTTGAGCTGCAATATTTCATTGCATCAGAAACAAACACTGGACTGAATTTAGCTTCAAGGTGAGTGTGAAATTTGAATGTGAAATGACGAATGATCCCTTCCGTTCCCCTTTAAAACAACGTAGTACTCCCTCCCCCTCCCCCCGAAGAATCCTCCACCTTTCCCACGTACTGATAATCGGTAAAGAGTCCACCTCAGTAATGACACCATGTGGAGAAAATTCTTTTAGGCAAAAGTCAGTAATAGACTGAACTTGATCGCTTTATTTCGCGCCACATACCACGGACAGAAAAATGCCGTTGAAGTGTGTCGATATATGAGCTAATTAACCTGTCTTCATGTGTCAGTTATGGCTCGTTTAATTCATTCTACATGTCTTTAAGCTTCCAACTCACCTTAAAGCTAAATTCAGTGCAGTGTTTGTTTCTGATGCAAGGAAATATTGCAGTCCATGGAAATATTTTAAAAGAAGGTCAAAGAGTAGGATAATTATATATAGAGCCAAATGGTGGGAGGCGCGTTGTGTTAATTTGATATGGCATAAGCTGTATCTTAATAGTAGAAATCAATTATCTATAGATAGTGAGCAAATAATTCCCTGGAAAATAAAAGCGAGCTTAGGTCTTTGAAATATTGGTGTCAGTAGAAAATAATAGTTTCTATCCTTTTTACTTATTCAAGTCATTCTAAAGGAAATGAAGATGAATTTGAAATGAAAGGAAGTGTCAATGGAGATTACTTTGGGATCGAAGGAGAAGGGAAAGGACTGCCTTACGAGTAAGTGTAAGACAGACCACAAGGAATTATTTCATTACGATGCATTACGATTTATTTTAGCCACAGAGTTTAATAAGATCATGCCGCTGTCGTCAAATCAGGGTCTGATATCACGGCATTAATGATTTTTTGACATTATCAAAAAGAGATTCAAAATTTTTTTGAAAAGCAAAGTGAACAAGATCAGAGATTCATAAAAAGATTTTCAGTCATAAACTATAGGCTTGTTTTTATTCGAGTTTGCAAATTACCTACGGTCTTTGACATCGACTTCTTCATCTGCTTCAAGAAACAAGCGAGGTGTAAAGGCTACTGTAAAGCTCAGTCACGCTAAAAATCATTTGCAATACTTTAATTTCTCACAACTAACATGAAAGGTTATGCAGTATTTTACTTACGTTTGAATTATCATGAGCATAAAATATTTGGTCCTCCTTATTTTTGTGTATTTCGGGTGATACATGAGCCGTTTTTGAAAATAGTTTTTAACACTGTTATCATCTTATTTTAGAGGAATACAGAGGTCGACTTTCTGAGTCACCAAGGGAGGACCCCTCCCATTTTCCTTTGGCATACTGTCGTCAGCGTTCAAATATGGAAACAGATGCTTCACTAAATACTCTGCCGACATGCCCGACTATTTCAAGCAAGCATTTCCAGCTGGAATGTCGTATGAAAGGACATTTACACTCGAGGATGGAGGTGTTGCCACAGCCAGTGGACATATTAGGTATAAAAGTAATGTTTAGTTTGGGATTGAGGAAATACTTTTTAAAAGAAAACTTCAAGGTCATATTCTTTACACGGAGCAGGGAGCGCCCTTTTTTATGTTTAACTGAGTTGTGATTCTCCCGAGAACGCTTCCTGTCTAACTACAGGAGAACAAAACTACACAAAAAGCATAATGACAAGAGAATATGCAGACTACGGAATTTGAAACAGGCTATTTTTTTCCCACAAAATTATATCGGAAATAGCTTTCGAGCAAAAAATTTAACGTTTTTCAGACTTCCTTTTCCTATCCTCGCCTCCCAGTTTAAACAGGAACGTGCTAACGATATATAAATCTTTAGATCCTTCCTTTTTATATAACTGCGGTGAGTATATGCCCTAAGCATAATATAAACCATTGTGTCGTACATCTAGTTACTGAATGGATGACCACCTCACTCGTTTCGATGTAGCAATAAGCTGTTAAGGAACTGTGCATTCCTTATATGAGCCGGAAACAGCACTTTGTGACAGTTCGCTTTGTTCTTGTGGGCTGCCTAATGCCCTCAAAGATTTCGTAATATGGGATTTTCATCTAAAAGGAAATCGCAGTTATAAGAGATAAATATGTAACTGCCGTGTTTCCATACACCGTGTTAGTCGGTTTTGCTGACGCTGTTAATGTTAGTGAGGATTCAATTCAAGAACACAGTTGGCCACAAATCGTAAGTTGTCATTTTCTTATTTTTTTAGCATCATGGTTGATTTTTTAAAATTGCACTCTAATATTGATGCCAAATGCATCGTCGCCGGTATTACGCATTGAATACATATATGAAATTTTCTCCTTGGCGTGCATTCAATTTTACGACATTTCTTGGCTCCCTAACACTCTCCACTAACAGAAATCTTGGATCGCTTGTTCACGATCGTCTTTCAATTTCAGAAACTTTCGGAAGTCCAGCGTAAGTTTAGCGGTAAATTTTCATAAATACATGGCATAAAACAAAGAGGACGTGGTTATCCTGAAAAGAACTTCTGAAATCATCCCAGATAGCATTATCTCGTATACGAGTGCACAATTTACGCAAATCCCAGGTGTTTTGATCGCGAATGGAAAAGCAGCTAAATGACGTCCGGCACTTGTTGGGGAGAACGGCAACGTCAACACCGGAAGTCGAAATAGAGTCATGTCCAGACTATATCCATGGGATTGGTAAGACACTTAGCGTGCCTTATTCCATTTTTCGCGTGGAGGGTCACAAATGTTCTTTTTTGATTTATGAACTCTGCCTTTTTTTTGCGATGCTTCAATCGGTTTTTTATAAAAGCAGGCGACTTAACTCGACATATTACGAGTTTTTAGCTTGAAATAAACGATCGCTCTCACTATTCTTGAGTAACCAAAGTTTTATGGTGCGTAGTTTGAATAATTTGTGTAATAGAAAATCACTCTTTTCACCGAAGAAATCTTCCTCAACTTATATCAAATCTGGTTACAGACCTAGATGAATAAGAAGAGAATATTAATCAGTTTTTTTCAACTATCTTTTCAAGTAGCGTGAAATTGTTCCCTTTCTCTTTTTCTTTTAGCTGAGGAAGAATTTTAGGATGCGTAGCTTTGACACTTTGTGCAATAAAATGACAGAACTGATAACTATTTCGTCAAAACAGTTTTGAAAAGCCCAATGCCATTATCTTATCCGCACTACTATTTAGTACTCTAATGAACCGTCTCGGTTGATCCAAGTAGAAATATTATTCAATGTATGTTGAATCGGATCAGAGAAAACTAAGAGGAGAATAACAAATCAGTTATTTTCAACTATTTCTTCAAATGACATGAGATCGTTGACCGCCTCTTTCATTAAGAAACAGTTTTGCGGTCAAGCCCATTCAAATGCACTCTGTCGGATCAAAATACATTTAAGGAATTATCTTTTAACTTTTAGCAAGCAGGAGACAATGTAAGTTTAGCCCAAAGAAGACGAAAAGTTCTCTTCACTTCTGAAACATTCAGTCTACTTGATAAGTGCTGTGGAGGTCGGCTGAATGGCCCTAATGAAGTAGGGGATTTTTTCACCCGATCCCGGGAAAAAGCAAGGAATATTGCTGCCTATACTGTATTTCCACTCCCATAGGTGCTCGCATGTAGTAGAAAAGATAGAGCCAGCGCTTGTTCTTGTGGCACTGTTGTACTCATTTTTAAGTCTAAGGGAGTATTCATGGCTGTACGAATAGAGAGGATGACACTTCACAGTTCATCATATCAAGGTTTTTTTTTATTTTTATTTGAATTTTTCAACTGACCTGATTCGTGTAGCAATAACGTCAGAAGTAAAAAGGTAAAAATACTTCCACCTCAGTCACAAAGGGTTAACATGAGCCACAGCAGTTTCTTCCAGAAGGATCTTTCTGTCTTCAATTTCAGTCCTCACAATATGATGTTCTACGACGTGATTCGGAGGCAGTGTGACCGCTCCTTTGTTCTGTGCAAAGGAAAAAATTCCTATAAAAACACAAGATATGTGTTTTACGTTCCCTTTTTATCTCAGCGTTCTCTTCAGTTGCTTTTATCCCGTAAAACACAGAAGATGAGATCCAAATGCTCAAAAGGAATGATATTCCAACGTTGGAGCTATTACGGAAACAGATCTAGAATACGTACTTGTAAGAAGTGTGAAACATTAACCGCCTCCTTTGAGTTGTAGGAACATAGTCACATCACCTCTCAATATGTTGTTGGAGACGGTCATTTTCTGAGAGGACGGGTCCCAGCCAATTGTCCTCTTTCCCATTATGGTCCGTTTGCGGGAAAGTTAACGCCATGAAACATGGATATGTGCTCAAATAAATTGTCCTCAATACTGTAGAATAAAGAAAATTTGAGATATCAATAAAAATATGTAAAATTACCCTTTTACATACCTAGAGTACAATGAGCTCTGTAGTATATTAGCGCCATTTTTTTTTTTTTTTTTAGATTTTGTCATTTCCGCTGCGACGTTTTTCAAACTAAAACCATTTACTCACAAATGTCTATATAAAAATGCAGTAGTTTGCATATTCTGTGGTCACTATACTTTTTGTGTAGGTTGCTCCCCTGTAGCTAGACAGTTAGCGTTCTCGGGAGAATCACAGCTAAGTTACACTTTCAAAAAGGGCCCTACCTTCTCCGTGTAAAAAAATGACCTTGAAGATTTCTTTTAATGGGTATTATATCAATCCTATACTAATCATCACTTTTATACCTAAAGTGCCCACTGGCTGTGGCAACTCCTCCACCCTCATGTGTAACTGTCCTCTCAAAGGAAATTCCAGCAGGAAATACTTGTTTGAAATAGTCTGGCATGCAGGCAGGATACTTAGTAAAGCATCTGTTTCCATATTTGAACACTGTCGACAGTGGGTCAAAGGAAAATGGAAGGGGTCCTCCCTTGGTTACCCAAAAAGTGGATTTCTGTAGTCCTCTAAAATAAGATGATAAGAGTGTTGGAAATTATATTCAGAAACAGCTCATCTATGACTTGAAATACACGATAATTAGGAAGAACCAAATATTTGATGCGCATGATAATTCAAACTTAAGTAAAATACTGCATAACCTTTCATGTTAAGTGGTGAGAAATTAAAATATGGCAAATACCTGTGACTGAGATTTTATACGTTAATTTGAAGTTGCTTTACACTTCGCTTGGTTCTGGAAGCGGATGAAGAAGTCGATGTCAGAGACTGTCGGTAATTTGTATCGCAAATGAATCTAGCTGTGACTGAGCTCCGCAGTAGCCTTTCCACCTCATCTGATTATGGAAGCAGACGAAAAAGTCGCTGTCATAGACTGTAGGTAATTCACAAACTCGAATAAAAACATGATCATAGGTTATGATTTAAAATCTTTTTATGAATCTTTGATCTTGTTCACTTTGCTTTTCAAAAAAGTCTTTACTCATTTTTTATTATTTCCCAAAATCATTGATACTTTGATATCAGGCCTTTATCTGAAGACTGTGATCTTATTCAACTCCGTGTTGAAAAATAAATTGCAGTGAAATTATCCATCGTGGTCTGTCTTTTTAGGAGGTACTTACTCGTAAGGTCTTCCTTTACCTTCACCTTCGACCTCAAGGTAATGTCTGATGACATTACCCTTCATTTCAAATTTCATGTTCATGTCTTTTGGAATGACCTGAATAAGTAAAAGCAAAGAAACGCCTTCTACTATTAAGATATAGCTTACGCCTTTTTTTTCAAGAGTTGCCTTTATAAATTTAAAAGAAGAATATTGAAATATAACAAGGAAACACACTTTTATTTTCGTAGCCAAAGGCATAAATTCTTATATTATTATTATTTTCTACTTTATTCATTTATCTTATCGTTACTGGAAAAGTCATATCAGCGTAATTAAGTTTATCACCATATTTTTTCAAGAATTCACTAACCCACTTTGAAAGAGACATGTTGAGGATAAACTGCTTGATTTTCAAAACTGGATCGCGAGTTGAGATGGTCTGTTGTAGTTCACTCAGTCGCCGACTATGCTGAACTGTCTGGAGTGTTAGGGTGGCTTAATGTTAAAAGGTAGGATAGAACAAACAGAAGTTCATTGATGATGATGCCACGTGAACCATCATGTGATATTTAACAATTGGTTCATGCTTACTGGGCGTATATCGTCCAGGTATCCAAAAAGCTTCATTCATTCATTGTTTATGAATAGATTCTCATTTAGTATATCTAATAATCATTTTGGGCGCCAAAGAGTGTGTCTCGATCGCTACGGACGGAAAAACAATATCTAAAGTTTTGAAGCCTCGCGGCCAAATTCTACGGAAACTTTTCAGCAAGGTAAAACTACACACGTCAATGTATGTACGCACCGCGGTGGCTCACTAGAATTAATAGGACTTATGCACGCACTGCATCAAAACGTAGCATATACTTTGTTACTCTAGTTTCACGTGCAAAACTAAGATAAATGGTTATAAGCATGAAAAATAAAGATAAACACTATCTTTTCTACAACATTCTTCGTGGGAACTACCTGATTTCGTAAACTTCGAGTTTAAGTAAAATTTGAAAGAGGTTTCAAATCTTGTAACATAAAAGTAATCATTCGATTCATTTTTATTAGATTTGAGACTGTTTATAGGCTATGCAATTTGTTAGTTAGTAATCCATTTCGTCAAGCAGAGACGCTCTAATAGATGCTGCAAACAAATTTCCTCTCTTATTTGAATTAAAATACCACTTGGATAAAGCACTATTTAATTAGCCAATGCTTGGCTGCAGTCAAGGTGTGAATAAAGAAACAGGGACCCTCGAGGGCAGTACACGTACACAAATGATTACATAATCAGATAATTTGGTTTTTGTTAAACTGAGTTGAAAACGTGATTTGGCTGACGAAGGACTAACACTCGAAACGTCTTCTTTAGAATGGCTCATGGGTGAAAATTCACATTATCAACTCAGTTGATAACGGTAAATATCAAATAGCTTAATTAAAGAAAGAGCCCTGATGAAGCAAGGGGTCCACTAACGGCAACGAATATTACTACTACATCCACGAAATTAGCTACTCTTTAGCAGTGAAAACGATTTACTCAACTCTGGTACTTGTGGCACTGAAATGAAAATAATTATCTGCAAAGTCAATGGTAGAACTAATTGCAACGTGAAACGTATAGCATAATCAGTTTTGCCACGTGCGGTACTCTGACTCAAGATTGCAGAAACACTCTTCATGTGTTTCACAGGTTAATTTCACTTTGTTGTTTGAAGAAATATTGAGGAAATACAGTTAACTTTCAAGAAAAAGTACCTCAACAAAATTTGGGAAAAATACTGAATTTTCAAGAGTTCATGATGTCTAGTTTTTTGCCCCATCCGCCTCCCTCTCAGCACAGGCAGTTCACGCCATTTGTTTGTGGTTAATAATTGTTGATATGAGACCAAAAAAATATATGAGGGTTATGAATAAAGCCCTTAAAATTTCATATCTAAATTACATTTCAGGTCTGAAGATCTCAATAAAGTTAAATGATATGTTTATCGGTGCATTTGTATATATTTTTTAGCCATCATGGGCCGTATGAAACGTCTTTTAACGAAACTACTTTTGGTCGGATTTGAAACAGTCTGCATGCTATAAACGGCCTACGAAGGCTTAAAGCTTAAAAAAAATTAAAAGTTCGTCGGTTAACATTTCATTTAACTCCATTGAGATATTCAGACCGAAATGTAATTTTCAGAGCTTTATTGATAAACCTCATAGATTGTCAACAATTATTAACCACGAACACATACGGTGGTCGACCTGTGCTGAGAGGAAGGCGGATAGGGAAAAAACTAGATACCGTGAACTCCTGAAAATTCAGTATTTTTCCCAAATTCTGTTGAGGTACCTTCTTGAAAGTTAATCGTATTTCCTTGATATTTCTTCAAACGATAATATGAAATTAACCTTTAAAACAAATGAAGAGTGTTTCTGCAATCTGGAGTCACAGTCCCGCACGTGGCAAAAAGTGATAATGGCAAACATATCACGTTGTAACTAGTCTCTACCATTGACTTTGCAGAGAGTTGTTTTCATTTAAATGCCGCAAGTACCAGAGTTGCCTAAATCGTTTTCACTGTTAAAGAGCAGCTAATTCCGTGGACGTAACAGCAATATTCGTTGCCGTTAGTGGACCTCTTGCTTCATTAGGGCTCTTTCTTTAATTAAGCTATTTGATATTTGCCTTTATCGACTGAGTTGATAAGTGAATTTTTGACCCAGGAACCACTCTACAGAACGTTTCGAGTGTTAGTCCTTCTTCAGCCAAGTCAAGTTTTCGACTCAGTTTAACAAAAACCAAATCATCTGATTATGTAATCATTTGTGTACGTGTACTGCCCTCGAGGGTCCCTGTTTCTATTTTCACACCTTGACTGCAGCAGAGCATTGGCTAATTAAATAGTGCTTTATCCAAGTGGTATTTTAATTCAAATAAGAAAGGAAATTTGTCGGTGTGCTGCCCTCTAGGGTCACTGTTTTTTTTGTTTTTTTTTTTTACCTTGACTTCGGCAAAACTTTGACCAATTAGATAGAACCTTATTCAAGTGGTATTTCAATTAAAAGAAGAATTGAAATTTGTTGATAACATCCACCAATGCGCCTTTGTTTGACAAAATTGGATCACTAACCCTATAACCCCAACAAATTGTTGTAAACAGTCTAAAATCTAAGAAGAAGAAATCGAATGATTACTTTAATGTTACAAAATTTAAAACTTCTGTTTCATTTTAATAGGAATTAAAATTTACGAAATCAAGTAGTTCCCACGAAGAATGTTGTAGAAAAGATAGTGTTTATCTTTATTTTTTTTAATGCTTATGACCTTTTATCTTAGTTTTGTAAGTTAGACTACGCTAACAAAATTAAGTCTAGGTCACGTTGTAAGGCGGGTGCGCGTAAGTCCTAGCTAATTCCTAATGAGCCACCAAGGTGGCCGTGCGTATATAAGATAACGCGTGCAGTTTCACTTTGCTGAAAAGTTTCCGTAGAATTCGGCTGCAAGGCTTTAAAAACTTTTAAGATTGTTTTCTGTCTGTAGCGATCGAGACATACCTTTTGGGGCTCAAAATGAATATTAAACATGCTTAATGAGAATCTATTCGAAAACAATGAATGAATGAAGCTCTTTCAAGCGACGAAATTAGCTTTAGACCCTTCAATGCGGTAGTCTGTAACTGTCGAACTTTTGTCAGCCACTTCATTCCTTCGATTTGGCTAAATTTGGCATGAAATCTTGCTTTAGGGTCTTAATCACGAAATGGAGACGAAAAAGTTCCGGTTATTTCTGCTTGGCAAAAAAAGGGAAAAGTGCACTTGGTCTGCCCATAATTGCCCGTCAAAATGGCGGATCGAAGGTGATCTTTTGAATTCAACTCGAGTCGTATGGTAAAGATTTCTCAAAATCTCGTGATATTCATGAAACGATCTTCCCTTCCTATTAACACTTTTTAAAAAATATAAGGCAAATATCTGGTTTTAGCAACATATGATTCCAAGGTTCTAAGGTAGCTTCAGGCCGCCTCGAGCAATGAAAAATTTACCCCAACTTAGTAAACTAATATCTCCAGTGTTACCTCGATTCAGAGGTTACCATTTACTATGAACAACGTTTGTTCAAAGATGAACAGATCATATAAATAAAAAAAATGGGGGTAATAGACGGTCAAGGAAAAAAAAAATCAACCCGTAATGACCTGGCTGTATATGGGACTTGACTTCACCGATCAGAAGAAAACGGTTAAAGAACATTTATCGCCCAGAAAGTTTCCTAATACAGTGAATATATTTTTGATTTAACATACACGTCTTGATTTTTAAGCAAATTAGTTGCAATGGGATGATTTTTGGTTATTCATTGAATGTAAACAAGCCACGTGCAATTACGCTCAGAGTTTATTCTACTCACCGTTTTGAGAACGAAGGATTTTGTAAAAGAAACATTCTCATCAATTCTGACATACTGTTGGTGATAGCAGCTAGTCATTTATTTGAATTAAGTCGCGCAACCGGTTTCGCAGATATGCAAATTCGTCATGTTTTCTAACTACAGCATAAGAAAAACCCAACCTTTTGGCAAGTCCCTAAGACGAATTGGCATTGATATCAAAATTAAGCCTTAAATACCAACGTTATATACTCTGGCAGTGGCTGTACACACAAAACAGAATACGGTTTGAGAAAGACATCAACTTGACCTCGTGCACTGTAAAATTAAAAGAGTTGATTTGGCCCCAAAAATGGGGCCAAAACGAGTGAGTCCAGTTTGGCACTCGCTTAGGGTCAATTCAGCCCCATTGAAATGGGACTGTTTTTGGCACCAATTTTGGGGCTGAATTGACCCCGTTGTAGGGGCCAAATTGGACCATGTGAAGGGTAAATTTGAAAAATACAGGGACCACTTTGAAATTTATAGGGGCCAAAACAGCCCCCAAAATTTCAGCCCTCTCACAAATGGCCCCTTCAAAAAGAGCCAATTCAGCTCCAATGTGGGCCACTTCAGAAGTAGAGGGCTCTTTCCTCTCCATGCTGATTTTCCCCCTTACATTCAAATAATGAAAATACACCACATACTTTATCTTTCAAACACTCATTTATTAGGTTCTAGATATTGTTTATGTAAAAACCTTTTATGCTACCTGATTTTACAGTTATTAAAAATCTTAATTGTGGTATAAAACAGACAAACTTTGAAACATCATGTGAAAGAATATAACATACATACATATTTAACATTAATTCAACCATTTTCTAAACTAGATCTCTTCCCTAAATCAGTATACTTCTTAACAGTGCAAGCATTGCAAGAAATTATACCCAAGAGAAACTTGTGAGTAAAGCTTCCCTTTCCAATGACTTAGCAAATGTGGTAATGTAAAGCAGCTTATAATTAAGACTGATTTAAAGTACAGAAAATTATCAAAATAAGACAGTGGCAACAAATGGTCCAGTTCCTGCACAAGAATATAGATCTTGTTTGATTTGTGCATATGAAAAACAAAGAGCCTTAGAGCAGCAAAGAGTATTCTTCCAGTGGATGTGAGAATACATGCACTCATATTGCTACTTTAGATATTATCAAAATATAAACTATCAGCAAGTACTACCACAGGCATTTTCCAAGTCATTGAAAATAGAGGAAACAGTGACAAGAGTCTGCCTGTGCCCAATTTCAAGCAATGCTTGCTCTAAAAAAAGTCAACATTGCCTTTGACCGATTGTAAGAAAATATAAATGAGCCAAGTAACCCAATGAGAGCATCAAGAATCTTTTCTTGTAAGAAGTGACAAATTACACTTCCCTCTGTTACTATATTCAGGTGATTGATGTATTGAAGATCTCCAACAATTAAAATTTGTGCTGGACATAATCTCTGATTGCTGAATCAACATCAGCTACTCTATGCAATAAAAACAAGTTTTATAACCACATTAAAATCAAGCCAAAGTGCAAAAAGTGCCTGTAGCCAGAAAAAAAAGCAATTGGAAAATACTGAGAATTACTGTTCAACAAGAACCCCACCAGTTTGATTCCCGCTCAACATCCACTTGCTTCACATCTACTTGCCCGCGTGAAGTCCACGTGAAGCCCTTGTGTAATGCCTAACCGTGTGCCCGCGGTAAGCTGTACTAAGGCTCAGCACTCGAGTACGGGCACCTCATTGTCATCAGTCGGTGTTTCCTGGCGCACACTAATCGGGTATCCAAGTTACGCACGCAATCGCACCTGCGCATTACCTTCTCCAGCGCCCTTCGATTAGGTAATGGCTAAGAAATGCAGTTGACCGCGCATGCTAAAAGTAGCACCTTGTACGCTCGGGCGTACGGTCGTTAGTCCAAATTTTCTCGGCTTGATGGGTTACTATTATTTCGTATAATTAAGAGACTACGCTGTTTGCGCTGTGAGCTCCGCTTTGATTTTATCCATATTTTTTAACAATAAATTGTGATGCATAATAATGAAATAATTCATCGTGGTCTGTCTTTTTACAGACACTTATTCGTAAGGCCTTCCTTTTCCTTCAGCTACGATCTTAAAGTCATGTCCATGGACGCTACCCTTCATTTCATATTTCATATTCATGTCTTTTAGAATGACCTGAATTAGTAAAAAGCAAAGAAACGACTATTTTCTACTGACACTAATAATTCATAAACCTAAGCTGGCATTTTAATTTTCCAGTGGATAACTTGCTCACTATCTGATCGATATCTATTATTAAGATATAGCTTACGCCCTATGAAAATAACTATCACACTATTTGGCTCTATACATAATTGTCCTACTCTTTGACCTTCTTTCAAAATATTTCCATGAGCTGCAATATTTAATTGAATTAGAAATAAACGCTGCACTGAATTAAACTGAAAGGCGAGTTTGAAGCTTGAGAACATGCAGAATGAATTAAATGAGCCATAACTGATACGTGAAGACAGGTTAATTAGCTAGTATAGCGACACACTACAACGGTATTTTTCTGTCAGAAGCGACCAAATACAGTCTATCATTGATTTTTGTCTCGTGGAATTTTTGTTTGCGTGGTGTCATTAATGAGAAGGGTTCATCTACTCGGGGGAAAGTCTTTACATATTATCAGGACGGGGGAAACAGGGCACAAAGGTGGAGCTATACAAAATTGAATCCAAATTAACCACCAGTGACAGGCGGGAGGTTCAGATTTCTTCACGGGAAAGAAAAACTATTAAAAAGATTCCTAGTTGGTTAGTAGCTTAGTAGCGGTGCCTAACTAGTATCTGAGAGGCACAGATTTGAATCTGTGGAAGCCTATTTTTTTCAAGCTTTTGTGGAATTACTAAAATTGCAGCTAGTTTGCGGCAATCATAGCTTTATCTGATTTTAGTGTAAGGTCATAACGTTTAAGGAGCATGTTTTGGGTGTGGCATACCAATTTGCGTTCGGACGATTTTTCCTTATTCTTTGTTACCGAGGAACATTCGACTCTCTTTAATTAGCTTCAAGAATTCACTAACCTGCTTTGAAAGAGGCATGTTGAGGATAGGCTGCTTGATTTTCAAAACTGGATTTTGCGTCGAAATAGTCTGCTGTAGTTCATTCCGTCATCAACTAACCTGAACTGACCGGAGTGTTAAGGAGGATTGCTATTAAAGGAATTTTACAGAATTCACATTTATCTAGATTTTTCGCCTTATCCGAATTCCTCTTAGTATGAATCTATTGCTTTCAAAAGCTACATTTCGATTTTTAATTGAAGCAACGCTGTTGAGACTGTTAAATGCTGCGCATTTCATTCTTTTTTCGTAGTATTCAAGGGTGTGCAATCTTAATCAATATGACTACCATCAAATGCCAACTATGTTTACACTATTCAATTGAAAAGGAAAGCGAGAAACGTCGATTGACGCGTAAAGCGATAGGCAAAGTAATTTCACATTGCGGCTCAGCATGCGAGGGTGTGCATCTTTCAATCATCCTTTAGCGAAAAAAGAAATTTAAGTAGACATTGAAGCTTTACTTTTACTTATGTAAACGTCCTCTAGAACTGTTTAATGACTCATCGCATCGAAGGCTCCACAATGTTTTGAATGCATGCTGATCTTCCCCATTCAGGGGCAACAAGTGTCATCTCTCTATAATAATACCAGTAGTAAGAGTTTAATAGAGAGGACCCATGAGAGCTGCTTAGCGAGGTTTCGTAACGACTACCTTTTGCGCTTTGAACTGTCAAATAATATTTGGCCCCGGAGCAATGTTCCTTGTCGAGTTTGGATTGCTTGTTTCTGAAAACTGATTTAAAAGTCGCATGCAGACGGCAATTCGGCACTCAGAAGTCAAAACTGAATTCTGTACAAGGGAAACATACTTATGATTTATTATATTTAACTTTCAACGTATCAGGTTCTGCTGAATAGATTTTGGGGTCTGCCCCGAGACCCTGAGAATACTTTTGAATTGTCAAACAACAAGTGGTCCTTGAGCGCCACTGTCAGTTAGGGTCGACTATATATATATATATATATATATTTTTAAATTTTGAAACCAGTCGCTTGATTTCAATGAAGCCGATGTTTACCTTGTCTTAGTGATCAATCTTTTTATCAACCGTAAAAAAGGGGAAAAAAATGCTGCCCTAGACCTATACTACACAACCAAATTAAACATTTTTACTATTCTTTGCTGCATATGACCGTTTATGTACATCATGTTACTTTCCGTAGAGCAGGCCTCAAGATGCACGTGCAACGAGTATTGTCGTTTAAAATGACCGAGCACTTTTACTCGCTCAATTCTATTTCAGTCTCTTGTCCCACTACACGTTTTTTTTTTCTGTGATTGATGCCGCTGTTATTTCGTGTTGTGCCACTAGACTTCAGCACCTCTTGTTTTTCTTCATAATTTCTTATAATTTGGAAATCGTTGTCGTCTTTTCTCTTTTTACTGAAAAATCATGACAGTACATCTCTTTTGGGCACCGTCTTAGAGTTTCAATGCATTGCGAAACCATGTAGAAACCAAGCGAACCAAGATGGAGTTGTTTACGACGAGTTCTTGGTTAACGAAAAAAGAATGAAATGAACTCAAAATGAACACTGAAGAAACGGCTATACTTAGGGAAAAGACTTCGCTCATGTTTATTTTTTTTTTCAATTTTTTTAACGAATAAAATTGTTCAAGACTGAATTAAATAAATATATTTAGAAAGCCGTGCCGAAATTAAATTGATTGTCATTTTCTTTTGTAGCGAGAGCATGACCTTCGTCTTTTCGCACTCGAGTTATATCGCACGTTAAGCGTGAGACCTGGCACAGTAGCTGGGAGGCTTATAGAATATGCCATAAAATATTCGCATATCCGTGAGATTGGTGACTCGCTTAGCGTGTCGTGTCATTGCACGCGTTCTTGTACCTTATTCCCTGTTTTCCCGTGAAGGGTCACAGATATTCCCTTTCGATGGAAAGCAGTTTTTATTTTTGATTGTGAACTTTGCCCTCTGCATGCGACGCTTTAATCAGTTTTTACAAAAGTAGGCGATTTAATTCAACGTAATACGAGTATTCTAGCCTGAAATGAGGAGAGAATATCAATCATTTTTTTCCAACTATCTCTTCAAGTGGCGTGAAATTGTTCCCTTTCCCCTCTTTTTCTTTTTTTAGCAAAGGCTGTGTAGCTTTCAAAATTTGTGTAATAGATTAACAGAACTGATAAATATTTCGTCAAAACAGTTTTGAAAAGCCCAATGCCATTATTTTTTTCCACACTAATTTTAGTATTCTAGTCAACCTTCTCGGTTGATCTAAGCAGAAACATTATTCATTGCATATTAAATCGGATTACAGAAAAATCGATCAGGTTTTTTCAACTATTTCTTCAAATGACATGAAATCGTTGATTGTCTCTTTAATATAGAAATGGTTTTGTGGTCAAGCCTATTCAAACGCACTTGTTCAGATCAAATCACATTTAAGGAGTTATCTTTTAACTTTGGCATTGAAGTTAGTTTAGTAAGTAGGAGACAATGTAAAGCTAGTTCAACAAGGATGAAGACTGGTGAAAAGCCCTCTTTACATCTAAAACATTCAGTCTACTTGGTCAGTGCTGTGTAGGTCGGCTGAACGGCCCTGGTGAAGGAGGGGGATTGTTTCGCCCGATCCCGAAAAAAAGCAAGGAATATTGCTGCCGATGCTTTATCTCCACTCCCTTAGGTGCCCTCATGCAGCGAAAAAGTTAAAGGCAACGCTTGTACTTGTGGCACTGCTTTCCCTTGATACCACAAATTCGTGCCCCAGGGTGTTTCTACAAATATGCAAAGAGTTATGAGCAGTCTTAACTCTTTGTAGCGACCTTGTTTACATTTAATTTCAGTTCCTAACCGTTGCTTTTTTTGCTTAAACGAAACAAAGGTAAAAAAAGGAAGTAGAAGTGTAGCGTCTATTTGGCTTCCTCGGTAGAGATGTAAGTCAGTTGCTGCTATTAGGGATTTCAGTTGATGTAAATCACTCTGTAGGTTCTGAGTTGTTTATTTTTGTGCTAAAGTCACAGTTTCTCAAAATTCATATATCAATTTTATGATAAGTATGAACAATTTACTCGCTTAATGTCCATTACCTAGGGAGAAGGACAATTACACAGATCATCAATGCTTTTTTTTTTTATTTTTCAACTGACCTGATTCATATTACAATATCGTCAGAGGTAAAGAGGTAATAAAACTAGTTCCATCCCAGTTACAAAGGGTTAACATGAGCCACAGCAGTTTCTTCTAGCCCGACCTTTTTGTCTTCAATGTCGGTCCTCGTAATGCGATGTTCTACGACGTGGTTCTGAGGCAGCGTGACCGGCTCCTTTGTTCTGTGCAAAAGGAAAAAAAACTTATAAAAATACAAAATATGTGTTTTACGTCACCTATCAGCGTTGGGTTTTTTACTTGTTTTATCAACATCAATGCTTTTGAACTTTGCTTTTACAGTGAAGTTCAGCAATTACTCGTGTTAATAATGATTGTTTTTCCTTGAACATCTTTTACTAAGAAATACAGGGAAGGGAAAGTTCTAAGTTTTAAAGGATATTATAATAGATAACTTATAGTATCTTGTGGAGAATCTTATTCGATCCCAAACATTTTATCTACAAGGGAAATTAGTGTTAAGCCGTTTTCTCAAGGCCTTTTTCATCTTAGCGTTCTCTTCGGTTGCTTTTATGCCCTTAAAACACAGAAGATGAGATCCAGATGCTCAAAAGAAATGATATTCAACCGTTGGAGTTATTACAGAGACAGAATACTTACTTGTAAGAAGTGTGAAACTGGCAACTGTGATAACCGCCCCCTTTGAGTTGCAGGAACATAGTTACATCACCTCTCAATATGTTGTTGGAGACGGTCATTTTTTCAAAGGAAGGGTCCCAGCCAATTGTCCTCTTTTGCATTATGGGTCCGTTAGCGGGAAAGTTAACGCCATGAAACATGGATGTGTGCTTAAACCAATTTCCCTCCAGACTGTATGATTAAGAAAATTTGAGATATCAATTAAAATATGTAAAAATTACTCTTGTAACTGTGTCACATACCTAGAGTGCCATGTACTCTGTAGAATAATGCTACGACGTTTTTCAAACTTAATCCATTTTCTCAGAGATGCCTATTTCAAAATTTAGCGGTCTGCATGTTCTCTGGTCACTATGCTTTATTTGTACATTTGTTCCCCTGTAGCCAGACAAGAAGCGTTCTTGGGAGAATCACAACTAAGTTACACTTTCAAAAAGGGCGCTCCACTCTCCGTGTAAAAAATGACCTTGAAGATTAATTTTTGAGAGTATTGTGTCAATTCGAGACTAATCATCACTTTTATACCAAATATGTCCACTGGCTGTAGCAACTCCTCCATCCTCAAATGTAAATGTCCTTTCAAATGACATTCCAGCAGGAAATGCTTGTTTGAAATAGTCATGCATGTCGGCAGGATACTTAGTAAAGCATCTGTTTCCATATTTGAAGACTGACGAAAGTATGTCAAAGGAAAATGGAAGGGGTCCTCCCTTGGTTACCCAAAACGTGGACTTCTGTACTCCTCTAAAATAAGATAAGATAAGAGTGTTGGAAATTATTTTCAGAAGCAGCTCATGTATGACCTAAAAAAGTATGGCAAATAAATTTAGCTGTGACTGAGCTTTTATACGATGATTTGAAGTAGCTTTACACTTCGCTTGGTTCTGGAAGCAGGTGAAGAATCGGTCGATGTCATAGACGGTTGGTAATTTGTATCGCAAATGAATTTAGCTGTGACTGAGCACTACAGTAGCCTTTACACTTCGCCTGATCATGGAAGCAGATGAAAAAGGTGCTGTCATACACTGTAGGTAATTTGCAAATTCGAATAAAAACAAGACATAGTTTTCGCGGAAAATCTTCACATAAATCTTTGATCTTGTTCACTTTGCTTTTCAAAAAAATCTTTATTAATTTTTGATAATTTCCAAAATCATTGATACTTTGATATCAGGCTCTTATGTGACGACTGCAGTGTTATCTTATCAACTCTGTGTTTAAAAATAAATCGTAATACATGATAATGAAATAATTCATCGTGGTCTGTCTTTTAAGAGACACTTACTCGTAAGGCTTTCCTTTTCCTTCACCTTCGATCTCAAAGTAATGTCCATTGACACTACCCTTCATTTCAAATTTCAAATTCATGTCTTTTAGAATGACCTGAATAAGTAAAAAGTAAAGAAACTATTATTTTCTACTGACATTGATAATTCAAAGACCCAAGCTGTTTTTATTAACTGCAATCGCATGCGCATTACAATAGGAATTATTGATTTCTACTCTTAAGGTACAGCTTACGCCATATCAAATTAACTCAGTGCGCCTGATTAATGGAAAATGGGCATGCCGGCGCACTAATTTGCTTTTTGTTTCTCCAAATACATTTTCTGTGCTTTTTTTGTCATTTTCAAAATACTACTGTAAACTTGCGGATGCTCCGGGTACATCATTTTGTACCAAATTGTATTCAGTGTTTTTAAATATGCCACGCGCAGCTAGTTTATATTTTAATAAACTGTGAACTGTGAACAAATTTCAAATTTCTTGTGTCACGCGCAACGCAACTTCATTCAGAAATGCATTTGATAATGCTTATTGACGTTCATTTCCCATTCATCATTGAGTGTTTTAATGATACACTGAAATGCGTTCGCCAAATAAACTCTTAAAAACAATGGGACGGTTATTTAAACAAAGTTTAACCGTTGTTAACAAAACCGCGTTGCAAACTATCTTGAATTCAGCTTAGACTTTTATCCGAAAACTTTTTTTGCGAACAGTGCCAAGAAGACCGAAAGCTAGCAGTTAAAGGATATATATTTAATGAAAACAGCTCTCTTATAGAAAATCCCAGAGGCTCACTGCTTGCGGGAAACCGCGGTTTGGGTTTGACCTCGTGTAAATAACCGGCCCAAAATGTTTCCCACGCTTTGTTTGAATAATGTGTAGGTGGCTATTGTTGTCAGTGTTTGCCACGCGTGACAATAATTGTTTAAGCGCGAACAGAAGATTCTTAAAAATATTTTACGTTTGAAACAAATATCGATGACGATATTAGATTTATTTGATGAGTTTCATTTTCGTAATGGTAAAGTGGCTAAAACAGATGATAAATGTTGTCAAAACCAAGACTTAATTAATGATAATTGGACGAATATTTGCCGCAGTGTGGTCAAATCATCAATTACGATTTTGCGGGTACTGTCATTTAAGTTAAAGAAAAACAAAAAAAATCAGTCTACTGAAGGAAATATCGTGTGAATAAAGATTTGAAAAATACAATTGATAAATACCATATCATGTTAAGCTACGACGAGATAAGCGAGTTTTACCGTTTATTTCAAATAGTAGAACAGCAAATGGTACAGATGAAGATTAAAAGGCTTATTAAGTTTAATTATATCGATAATGTTAAGATACTTATTTGATAAGAGACTTGGTAAACAAACATTGAAGAAATATGATAGCATATTTGAAGTATTGTTTTTTTATGTAATCTTATTTTCTATTTTTTGTCATACTTCTTATGATAATTATCCATGCTATTGATTCATTAATTTATCATCTGTATGTTGTAATTTTACAATAAGATCATGGTCATTGAATTCACCGTCACGCAAATATCTCTTGATTTCATTAATATGTATGGATAAAGGGGGTTAGTTACTAAAGAAACTGATGTGCTGCGTCGGCGGGACTTTAGAACAGGGTAAGTTAGTATTATCGGCTGAGTTGATAAAGTAAACTTAAAGATTTAAAAGCTAGCGTTTTAAAGACTTTAATTATTTCGAAACGGTTCAGAGACTGGTACTATTTTTCTGCAAACTCCACTAACTTCAATCAAACGTGACAAAAACATAGGCAATAAATAATACTTGGACAGCTGATCTTGTTGACATGCATAGGTTTTCAAAGTGGAATAAGGATAAGAAATAGCTATTGACAATTATTGTTGTTTTCAGCAATATTCACAGGTAATCCCGACAAAAATTTAAAGATGGGAGAACCATTGTCAATGCTTTTAAAACAAAACATTTTGACGCACAAAACCTGCATTGGTATGGATTGCAAAGGGACAGAATTTTAAAACAAGTACAGTTCTTAAAAATAAAATGGAGTGACTCTTTAAAGCACACAAAAAAAGGAAAATCATCTGATATAGAAAGATTCAACGGAACACCGAAAAATTTGATCCTCAAGCAATTTACAGTAAACAATAATACAACTCGTATTAATATTTTACAAGACGTTGTTCATAATTACAATAATACATATCATAACATTATCAAAATAACACCAAGTGAAGCACAAAAGAAAGAAAAATGTAGGTATATTATATCTTAATGCTTACTTTTCCAAAAAACCTGATGACACATAAAGCTAAATTTGAAATGGTTATAAAGAATATATAAGTAACTTTAAGAGGAAAGTATTTGAAGTTAATATAAATATTATAAATTCAATAGAGCCAACAATGCCAGTGACCTCTGAAATCAACGTTAATGAGTGAAAATATGGCAGGTAGCCTTTATGAAAAAGAATTGCAAATCACATGATCAAGAAATTTTTATAATAGAAAGAATAATGAAACATGACTACAAAAATAAACGGATGTTGCTTAAATGGAAAGATTACCCTGATAAATTTAATTCTTTGGTTTCACTCCGCTGATATCTATAAGCTAAAGTTGAAATACCATCATTTTATATATATCGTTTATCATCATAACAAGAAAGTGATACTTTTTACTTGGCATTATCAAGATGTAATCTTTATAATGTTACCGTTGTATTTCCTTTTTCATTTCATTTTCATTTTTCTTGACGCTCTTTGCTTTATCGGTTTCTTTTAGATCGCCAAGCACATAACTATACATTTTAGATCTTAAAAACCACAAATTCTTTAGTTGTTACACCTGCAGTTTCATCTTTCATTTTTACATTGACTTTTTTGTGGTAATCAAAATAACATTTGGAATTTTTATCATGATCACTATCATCAAACGTTGTTTGATTTAGAAACAAATCTTTGTAAACACCATCAGTTTTCACGTGATAGCAAAACAAATCAGTTGATTGAATAGTAATTTTACATCATCGATATCATATTATTTAAGGAAGTATCCGTTATGAATTCGAAAATCGTGCATAAGAGATTTGCTTAGATCCATAATACATGCACCAACATAAGATGGTTTGTTCAACGTTAGCATCTCTTTAATTTGTTTTACTCCAACAAGATTTTCATTAAAAATGATGCAACTCTGAAAAGTTGGTCTTGCAGAAATCTTTTAATGTTTTTCTTGATGAATCACGAATTTCACATTACATCTGTTTCATAAATTTTCCATTGATTTGCCAAAACAGCATTATTATATATATATTTTAAATGAATTCTTAGCTTGTTTACGTTTCTCAGTGTAAAAGTCGATATAATCTTTGAGAAAAGGTGATTGATCAAACTCCAAAACACGATGTACTTTTCCAAGTTTCACACCGAGACTGATATAAATTAAGATTTTCGATGTATAATACATAGCTCTTTTTATTATGTGAAGTTGGGAACTAATTTGCAACATTATTGTTAGAAAGGTTAAATTCAGAATCCATTTTTTTACAATAAGGCTATAAATCATCACATGGAACATATTTGTCTGGCGCAAGTTGATACATTCATAGTGAACCATGTAAATTGTCAATATAGATGTAATCACATTCAATAATAGCACCTTTATCAACATAATTTTCAATTTTAAATTTTGATGGATCAACAAAACTTAACTTATCCTCTGGCAATGGTTGAATCATGGCCCTGCCATAAAGATTATTTACATCAAGATAAATAATGCAAGAAGAATCTTCATTTTCATTAAAATTAGCGAAATATTTATTATTTGCTTTTGCAAATCGATGTGTAATATTGCCTATGTCACCCCGCATCATTTGTTGACTGGTTTTTTCTATTCCAATATTACCAATCAACTCGAGTTTAACATTCATCTTTTAAGCATTGCATCAAAGGCAAAATTAGGCGCGGAAAGATAGTGTGGTGGATCTAAACCATAGTATTTTAGGCACGTACTCCTGAAACTATTAGAAACATCTGTAAGTGAGCCAATGTCAGTTAACAAATATATAGCATGATAATGACCAATAATTTTACATTCATTTTTTTTTTGTAAACATGAAATGTAAATATAAATTGAGTAAATGCCCTTGTGTGTTAAAAGTGCATCTGGAGTGTATTTATATTGTGACAGTTCAAGATCTTTAACTAAATTTTCAGGAGAACTTGCATATTCTTTTATTTTGTTCTGCAGTAAACAATTTATCTTGGTAAAGGTGTAAGTTTTTTCTTTGAATATTTTGTTCTTCTAAAAGTAACGAGGTTTTCCACAAAATTTTTGTCTTGGTAAAGGTACTAGTTTTAAGTTCGACATAATTTCTTCTCTAGTAAGCACATTTTTCTTTGTTCTTGGAGAAGGAACTGGTTTTTCATTAAACCCATTTGACATGGTTTTAATAATTTTGTTTTCTTTAATATATTTTTATCAACAAGTGCATTATGGTCAGTATTATGGTACTGGTACTATATATTATATAAATATATATTTTAAAATATTTACTAGGCTAACGCATTTCGGTGTATCGTTAAAACACTCAGTGATGAATGGGAAATGGGTATGTATAAGTATTATGTAATGTATTTCTGAATAAATTTGGGTTGCGCGTGACATTAAAATTTTGTATAAAAACAGCTTACTAAAACGTAATTGGGTTAATAACACTGAATACATTTTGTTTTAAAATAATATACCTAGAGCAAGCGCAAGGTTATAGAAATATTTCAAAATAAAGTAAAAACACACAAAAATAACCAAAAAAAGTAGTTGAGGACTTTTGGGATACAAGAAGTAAATTAATGCGCCGGCACGCCCATTTCCCGTCCATCACGAGCCTCACACCATTTGGCTCTCTACACAATTGTCGTAGTCTTTGGCCTTCTTTTAAAATATTTCCTTGTGCTGCAATATTTCATCGCTTTAGGAATCAAACACTACACTGAATTTAGCTTCGAGGTGAGTTAGAAGCTGGGGGACGAACTACGGCCACAGCCGTAGAAAATTACATCACCCTATTTTTGTTGCTATTTAAAGCAAGCCCGTGGGGAACTGAGGCTATTTATGCATTAAACCGCTGGATAACAAAATGAGGCTCATTTTCAGCGAAAAGAGCTCTTCGAAACATCGAAATACGAATTTTCCGGAATTTTTTACTCCAGTTGTTGATTATATCGCGTCTGCCATTTAAATATGGCGTCGCCAAAACATTAGTAAGACATCTGTTTGCGAAAAAGATCGAAATGGCGGCTGCAGAATCGATGGGATTAACTTTTGTGGACGAAGATGACTTGCCTGTAGCATTTCTGCGAATCGCCCACGTGGATTCTGACCATGAAGCGCCTTCCGATGTCGATAGCAGCGATGAAGAGGAAAATAGCGATGAAGAGGAAGGGGAAAGTGATGGAGAAATTGAAAACAGCGATGACGAGGAGCAAAACTACTCCAATATGAGATGGACATCTACTATAAAACCCCCAGAAGGCATAAATTTTCGCGAAGAGGTTGGTTTGAGGGTAGAAATGGACAATAACAGTAATTGTTTAGATTACTTCCAACTTCTGTTTACTGACGATGTTTATCAGCTGATTATTCGCGAGACCAAACGGTTTGAGCATCAAAAACGGCAGCTTGAGGACAATTCCCTGGGTGATCTCCACGATTTTACCCTTCCAGAGCTAAAGGCTTGGCTTGGGCTCACATTGGCAATGGGCCTTGTCAAAAAAAGCAATTTGAAAGCTTACTGGTCAACTGATTCGGTCACCAAAACTCCACTGTTTTCTAGCACCATGTCAAGAGACCGCTACCTTCACATTCTGAGATATCTCCACTTTGTAAATAATTGCAATGCCCCAGACCAGACAGATCCCAACAGGGATAAACTGTGGAAAATTAGACCATTTTTAGATGCTCTTGTGCCCAGATTTACAGCTGTATATGCACCTTCTCAGAATTTATCTCTTGATGAGACACTGATCAAATTCAAGGGCCGTGTTCACTTCAGACAATTTTTGCCTTTGAAGAGAAGCAGATTTGGGATCAAAGGTTTTGTTATAGCAGATTCAGCATCTGGCTATGTACTTGGTACTTCTATTTACACTGGAAAAGAGGGTCCAGCAGCAAGCAAGGATTTGGCTAAGCGAGTTGTTCTAAAGCTAACAGAGCCTTATTTCAACAAAGGTTACAAATTGTTTGTTGACAACTGGTATACCAGTGTACCTCTCTTTCTAGAACTGGAAAAAAAGGGAATTAGAGCCTGTGGAACAGTGAGGGGAAATAGAAAGTACCTACCTCAGGACATTGTTGACCAGCAATGCGAGCAGGTCAAAAGCCTTGTCAGGGGAGAATCGCTTTTCCGTCAAAGTGGCAACCTCATCTGTGTGACATGGAAGGACCGAAAGCTGGTACATTTACTCTCAACTCTCCCTGAGGGTTTGGGAATCGGACAGATAGAGAGAAGGGTGAAAACACGAGGACAATGGCAAAGGCAGAACATTGCACAGCCACAGTTGATTAACCTGTACAACTCCCATATGGGAGGAGTTGATTTGGGTGATCAACGCATAGCAACTTGCTGCAGGCTTATGAAAGGAAATATTTGGTATTTCAAAATTTTCTTTCATATGCTTCAAGTTGCTGTGTTGAATGCCCACATCATGTATAAAAGAGCTGGCCATCCTAGAGTCACCCTTGTCAAATTCAAAGAGAATCTTGTGCGGGAACTGATAGGAGGAAATTCTTTTCGACGGAACAACTTTTCTGGAGGCAATGTAGCAGTACAGGATGTCCGCTTTGACCGCCAGCAGTTTCACCATCCTGTGGCAACTGATACTCACAGAAACTGTAAAATACATATTCAACGAGTGGAAACAGTCTACGAGTGCTCGGTTTGCCAAGTGCGTATGTGTCCAGCACCTTGCTTTGAGCGCTACCACACACTGCAGAGTTATCTTTTTGATGACCCCAGTAGAAATGGTCCCAAGAGACTCAAAGACAGTCATGGCAGACCAAGAAGTGGTCCAGGCAGACCACTTCAAAGGAGATCAAGATGATTTTATGTTTCCTTTGATCAAAACATTAATTTACTTATTGAGGTTTAAGGTTGATTCAAGTGAACACTAAAATGATTTTGAGACTACTGACTGACATCAAGTTTGCAACTAAATATGGTTAAAAGAAGAACAGTAGTGTTTTATTTTGTGCTAGGAAAAGTGTTCTGTGTATATAGAACTTGATATTGCGTACAGTTATTGTGTTGACAAAGTTTTCACTTCAGTTCTGTTCTCTAATTTGAGGACGGTTGGGGAAAAAATCTGATTTATTACCTTTCTGGATTTTTCATATTTTTTCTGTAAGACACATGTATTAGTTCATTGCACCAAATGAAAGTGCAAAATCTCCTCTTTCTAAAAATGTTAGTTTTATTGTTTTCTGCCTTATTAAAAAAATTTGGTGGCCTAATTAGTAATGTCATGTCACTAATTGAGTCAAAAAACCCCCACCCCCTCAGTCCCCTAGGGGTTAAAGGCCATAATTGACAAATAAATGCAGGTTAATTAGCTTGTATAACGACACACTACGACGGCATTTTTCTGTCTGTGGTGTGTGTGGTATGATGTGTTTTAGTAACTATTTGAACTGGCGAAATAAAGCGATCACGTTCAGCCTATTATTTATCTTTGCCTAGCGAAATTTTTTTCCGGCGTGGTTTCATTAATGAGATACATAAGTATAAAGAGGGAGCTACACAAAATTGACTGGAAGTTAACAGCAAAGACGGGGGAGCTCTTGTAGGAGGTCAAAAGAATATTGCCTGAATCAACCAAAATACTTCGACTTCTCCCCTTAGTCGATAGATAATGGCCAATACCGAAGATTAAGTTTTGTGCCCTCAACATTTGCCAATTCTACTTGAGAACAGGCTAGAACAATCAGAAAGGGCTTACTTGTGAGGATTATTGTTTTACTTGATTTTCATCCGCAGGTCAAATAAATTCATTCATCAAGATGAATCTCAGAATTCTCCACGGGAAAGAAACTCTCAAAAGTTTCCATTGCTCCAAACGTGTGGATTCGTAGTTGGTTAGTAGCATACAGCGCCCAACTAGTATCTGAGTGGCACAGGTTTGAATCCTGTCGAAGTCTAATATTTTCAAGATTCTTTTCTGCAATTGCTAAAGTTACAGCTCACTTGTTAGGATCATTGCTTTATCTGATTTTATTGTAAGGTCATTACGTTTAAAGATGTTTGATGATGTTCTGGGTGTGGCATACCAATTTGAGTCCTGACGATTCTACCCTATTCTTTGTTTCCGGGGTAAGTTCGACTCTCTTTGCTTAGTTTCAAGAATTCACTAACCTGCTTTGAAAGAGACATGTTGAGGATAAACCACTTGATTTTCGAAACTGGATTGCGAGCTGAGATAGTCTGTTGTAGTTCACTCCGTCGCTGACCAAGCTGAACTGTCCGGAGCGTTTGGGTAGCTTTATTTTAAAAGATAGAATAGAACAGACAAACGCTCATTGTTGAAGATGATACCACGTGAACCATCGTGTGATCTTTAACAATTGGTTCATGCTTAGTTCCCGTGTATCGTCTAAGTATGCAAAGCTATTTTCGTCGCTTGAAAGAGCCTCATTCATTCATTGTTTTTGAATAGATTCTCATTTATTATATTGAATGATCATTTTGGGCGCCAAGTGTATGTCTCGATCGCCACGGACAGAAAAACAACATCAAAAGTTTTGAAGCCTCGAGGCCTAATTCTACGGAAATTTTACAACGTGGCATATACTTTGTTTCCTTAGTCTAATGTGCAAAACCAAGATAAATGGTTATGAGCATGGAAAATAAAGATAAACACTACCTTTTCTACAACATTCTTCGTGGGAACCACCTGATTTCGTAAACTTTAATTTTAATTAACAGTGATTATTCGACTCCTTTTTGTTAGATTTGAGACTATTTATACCCTATGCAATTTGTCGATTAGTAATTGGTTTATTCAAACAAAGACGCACGAATGTTATCTCTTATTTTAATCAAAATACCACCTGCATAAGGCACCATTTAATTAACCAATGATAAAAACAGAAACAGAGACCCTCGAGGGCAGCACACGGACACAAATGATTACATAATCAAATGATTCGGTTTTTAATAAACTGAGTTGAGAACGTGACTTGGCTGACGAAGGACCAACGCTCGAAACATCTTTTTAGAATGGCTCTTGGGTGAAAATTCACATTATCGACTCAGTTGATGAAAGCAAATATTAAATAGCTTAATTAAAGAAAGAATTCTAATGAGGCAAGAAATTTGGTGCTCTTTAGCAGTGGAAACGGTTTACGCAACTCTGGTACTTGAGGCACTGAAGTGAAAACAGTTGTCTGCAAAGTCAACGGTAGAGACTAGTTACAACGTGATACGTTGACACGTGCAGGATTGTCACTGCACATTGCAGAAACACTCTTCCTGTGTTTTAAAGGTTAATCTCATTTCAGCGTTTCAAGAAATGTCGAGGAAATACAGCTAACTTAAAAAAAAAAAAAAAAAATTATAAAAAATAAAGATAAACACTATCTTCGACATTCCTCGTGGAAACTACCTGATTTCGTAAACTTTAATTTTAAGTAAAATTTAAAAGAAGTTTCAAATCTTGTGACATAAAAGGGATCATTCGACTCCTTTTTCTTAGATTTGAGACTGTTAATAGCCTAAGGAATTTGATGGTTAGTAACTGGTTTATTCAAACAAAGACGCACTACTGGATTTTATAAAATCAAAATAACACTTGGAAGAGGCACCATTTAATTAGTCAGTGCTTTGCTAAAGCCAAGGTCAAAAACATAAACAGAAATAGGGACCCTCGAGAGCAGCACACGGACACAAAAAAGTTCTGATGAAGCAAGAGGTTTACTAACGGCAACGACTATTACTGCTACGTCCACGAAATTAGTTGCTATTTAGTAGCGGTAACGATTTACGTAACTCTGGTACTTGAGGCACTAAAATGCAAACAACTGTCTGCAAAGTTAATGGTAGAGACTATTTACAACGTGATACATTTAGCATATTCAGTTTTGCCACGTGAAGTACTGTGACTGCAGATTGCAGAAACACTCTTCGTATGTTTTAAAGGTTAATTACATTTCAGCATTTGAAGAAATGTCGAGGAAATACAGCTAACTTTCAAAAAGAAGTGCTTCAACAGAATTTGGGAAAATTGTTGACATGAGACCAACAAATTATTTGAGGTTTATGAATAAATCTCTGAAAATTTCAGATCTAAAATACATTTCGGTCTGAATATCTTTATAATTCGTCGATTTCATTTAACTTTACTGAGATACTCAGACCGAAATGTAATTTAGATATGAAATTTTCAGAGCTTTATTGATAAGCCTCATAGATTGTCAACAATTATTAACCATGAACACATAATGTGGGCGACCTGCGCCGAGATGAAGAGGGATGGGGATGGGGCAAAAAAGTAGATACGTGAACTCTAAATTTAGTATTTTCCCCAGATTTTGTTGAGGAACTTCTTTTTTTAAAATTAACTGTACTTCCTCGACATTTCTTGAAACGCTGAAGTGAGATTAACCTTTAAAACACAGGAAGAGTGTCTCTTCAATGTGCAGTCACAGTCCTGCACGTGTCAACGTATCACGTTGTAACTAGTCTCTACCATCGACTTTGCAGACAATTGTTTTCACTTCAGTGCCTCAAGTACCAAAGTTGCGTAAATCGTTCCCACTGCTAAAGAGCACCTAATTTCGTGGACGTAGCAGTAATATTCGTTGCAGTTAGTGGAACTCTTGCTTCATCAGAGCTCTTTCTTTAATCAAGCTATTTAATGTTTGCTTTTATCAACTGCAACACGAGCACTTAGCCATTACGTAATGGAAGGCCGAGTGATAAGGTAATGTGCAGGCGTGATTACGTGAGTAACTTGGATACCCAGTTAGTTTGCGCCAGGCAGATGACAATGAAGTGCGCATATTCGAGTGTAGCGTACCGCGGGCGCACGGTTAGGCATTGCACGAGGGCTTCACGTGGGCAAGTAGATGTGAAGCCGCGTAAGCAAATAATTAGGAACCCGCGTTTTGAGCGGGGAATGAAACTGGTGAGGTTGGAGTTGAACAGTAATTCTCAGTATTTTACCATTTCTAATCAACTCGTAAAGCAACAATACTGGCACGGCTAAAGCTTTGTCAACGGGAGGAAATTGTTATAATTCAAGTTTGTGGAGAGATAGTTTTGAGTGAGAATAGGATGAAAAGAAAGAGACCGAGCGACCAAAAAAACAAGAAGTAAAAGACGTAAAGGGAATCGAGAAAAACATCTCTGTGTGCCCAGCTAATGATTAAAATCTCAGTGAATAGGTATGTCATATTTTAGTAGTTTTTTTTTTTTTTTATGAAATTCCACTTTCAAGTTTTTGGCATTAACTATTTTAGAATTCATAAATGGTATTCTCTTTTCATCCATGTAAAGAGACATTAGACATTTCTTAAGCAATTTTTTTAAGGCAGAGGGCAGGGATTCGATTAAGCAAAGTCTTGCGTGATTTATTTTCAGTAACCGAACGACACCAAATAGTAATAAAGGCTACACACCAGCCGAGTTATTCCTAAATCGTCGAATAAGACTGAACGAGGTTAGACTTAACGCGTCCTGACCTCTGTCGGAAAGTATTTGACAGGCAGACGGATTAGAAGGCTGGACACGATAAGAGTAGTAAAGGAAGAGAATTCACCTTGGTGAAGAAGTTTTGGTGCAAAACTTCCTAGGTGAGCCGAAATGGCTTGATGGCACCGTTACGTGGCAAACCGGTCCCGTATCTTATAAATTTCTGGTCGAAGAACAATTCTGGAACGCTATGTTGACTAAGTGCATCAAAAGCATTGAAGGAACCAAGATAGCAAACCAGGAATTAGTGTAATACCTTCAAACGAGATCGTTGAAATCCAACCGGTAACGCCTCCGCAAACGCCAACTGCGGAGAACGCCACGCTAAATCCAAATGAAACCAAAGGTAGCAAAAATGGCAACAATGCGAATACACAGGCAGCCGCGACAGCGCAACATCGACCTCAACCACCCTATCCAACTCGACGACGTAAAGCACCGCAGCGTTTAGGATTTAATACATAATGATTTAAGTAAGTGATTAGCAAGCCTCTGAAATAAGTGTGGGGGAATGTTGTGTTTTTTCCTATTGGATAAATAAGTCAGCTATTACATTATCTTTATTCTATTGGTTAGTACATTGTATGTAACTACGTTCGTCGTATTTTTAGAAATCAGGCCCGGGTTGTTCAAAGCTGGGTTAAGGTAACCCAGGGTTAGTGTGAAATTTGATTTCAGGTCTGAAAGCTTTAAGAGAAAATTCAGTTCAAATCTTTTTGCTTGCGATTTGATCATTGGATGTTCTAAAATTAATAGTAAAAAATTTTCCCTAAAAGACTTTTGGACAAAGAAATAAAGAAACCTGAATTAAAATTTAACCCTGGGTTAGGGCTATTCGGCCTTTGAACAACTGGGCTCAGTTGTGTAGAGCACTTGGGCTGTGCGCTTGTTACTCTATAGTAGTGTATAAGGAACCCTAATACATAAACATGACGTAATAGCCACGTAATTCGATGAAATGTTCTAGAAAGCTCTATGATACGCATGTCAGCATGAGCAAGCAGTCTGGAGATCTCTAGAAGCTTCTATTTACAACAACAATAACTCATAACACCATGCATTCTCGTTCGAAGTTCAGACTAGTGAATTAGTTGTATCACCTTCAATGAAAGATGTTTCAGAATTTTCTGATGCTTTCTTTTGTTCCTTGTTCATTTTGGTCATTGGAATTTCTTAACCTGATGGCCCTGGAGTTGAATTATAATCTGTTTGGAAAATGTTTTCCTATATTTCTTTCATCATCACCGTCGTTGTGTTCTAAAAGAGTATCCGTATCTCAAAAATCATCCATTTAAAAATAAAATATCTATTATTTTAAAATGGAAGTCAGTGAAAAAAACCAACCCAAGTCAAGTTCAAGCTCTCAGAGTCTCAGTTCCAAAGTTTGATGGCGGAGTTGTCCATGTGCCAGGATCTCTTTCACTAATCTTTGACTTGGCAGTTAGTGTTCCCGCAAAAAAACTATATCGTGAAAACCGCAAGAGGTCTTGTTAACAAGTTGACTGAGAAATTCGCAGGAGAAATCGCTCAGAACACTGATGGTTATGATCTGCTGAAGCTCCATGAGGACTTACTCTTGACTGCGGAGAATGACAGAGCAAGCAAGTTCAGAGAAGGTATTCAGTCTGTTGATCTTTGGAAGATCAGATTCAATGCTGAAGATAAAGAAAAATCATGAGTTGACATGGAGAATAAGCTCAATGATGGTTATTGAAACAAATATGGGAAACAATTGGATCATGAGATTCTGAAGGATCATGGAGTCTTCTTTCCAAGAGTTCTTTCTGATGAGCTCCTTTTCGAGCTCAAGCTTGCACCTGCAAGCAATGCTGTGATAGGATCTGACGAAACACAGCTCGCCTAATAATTGACTAACATCGAGCTTGAGTATGAAGTCATTAACAGTCAAGAACTTGCTGATGAGGGCTTTTCTAACTACAGAAATGGAAGAGGTTCATGTACGAGCAAGTCACTCATCTCGAGACAGACTCAGTAGATAAGGGGTTAAACACCACCATCAATGAGAGCATCAATGAAGGGAATTCTTCTGTTTACGAGCCGTATGTCGCTGGTGCGAGAGACAGTGAGAACGTTTAATCCCGACATCACTGAAGTGAAGGTGGCTGCCAATGGAATCTCAATGAGGTTTACAGTCAAGGAATGGAGACAAGAGATATGCAGGAAGAGGTCTTCAAAAGATTTGGAAAAGGAAAGAGCGCGATGAATGCAACAGACTTTTATGCTGGAGACAGACTCACTTTTGTCATCGATCTCAGAAGTATATGAGACAATGATCTTCATAGAAAGTGGATTGAGATGGGTGAATACGAAAGAAGGAATTTCGCTTGCAATTAACAGAAAGGTGTCAGGCTCAGGGAATTGAATGTCACATCTTCATCCTCCCTGATGCTCGGCTTAGCATAATTAATCGTGAGATTAAAAGCGTTACTCATTAATGAATTAAATTCTCATTTTTAAAGACACAATTTTGACAGAAGAACAAACCAAGGCACACCACGACTTCTTTGCGAGAAGATGCAACATTCTTCTTTGAAAATCTTCACACAAACAGTCAACACCTCGGTGGCGCGACAA